>NW_012026861.1:1178182-1217234 GCF_000956235.1 Wasmannia auropunctata
TCTCTCTCTTTTTCTCTCTCTCTTCTTTCCACCGGAGTGACCCATTTGGCAGAGACCTCCGGGGTAAATTTCACATTGACCGCACGTTTTTACTGTCAGGACTGACCTTATAGATCCACTCGCTGGCGCTCTGCCTGAAATTAGGGGGTGGGTCGACTATCCGAAACATAGAATTGCCGCGAACGCTGATTCGTAGAGGTTGGCAGTGAAATCTAGAATCACGAAGATAATGGTTTGCAAAATTAAATCGTTTTTTTTTTTTATTTCAATTATCTTCGAAGTATCATTTCATTTCAACATTTGACGGATTCAATTGTACAAGTAAAAGAACACAAATGAAGAACAAATTCGGATTAATGTCACTCGAGGAAGCAAAGTAAGTACCGATTAATGTAAGTATCGACAGGCATATATTTATTCCAGAATGAGAGAAAGAGAGAGAGAGAGAGAGAGAGAGAGAGAGAGAGAAATGAAACATTAAGCTGGTAATACGTAAATCGATATAAATCAATAATTTAACACGTTGCCGACTGTAGCGGCTTAAATAGATACACAAGAGTAAGGATTCAGGTCTTGTCGAATATGAAATACGAGCCTTACACATACGAAGTGTGTGGGAACAATTTCTCGACGACAGAACAAACAGTACTGAAACGTTTCACGTTTCACAATCAGTACTGGGGCGGAAGAGCACAGAATTAGCAGAAGGTAGATAGAATAGGTGTATGTCGACGTGTAATATTACACATCTAAGCTGCACGGCAGAAAAATTTACGATGCATCAGAAAAAAATCAATGCATGAAAAACATGCGAGGGAAGTCGAGTGCTGTCGAAGAAATTTATTTTAGATGTCCCACTACGACGTTACAAGCCACGCGTTTCCGCAAAAACAGAAAATACGATATTTCGCGAGCGCAAATACATAACGATGTCTCGCAGATCGTTTGTTAAATAAACTATGCGGAGGTGGTTTATACGAAGAGACATTTCGAGGAAGCGCTTATTGAACCGGAAGGACATGTGATGCCGCGTTTAAATCGCGCATGTGGTAGTGAATCGGCTTATCTGTTGCTAAATGTTTCTGGTGTAACATGTACAATTTGATTGAGCATAGTATATACAGCGTGCCTCAAAATTTTTCGCCCGACTTTAATTACAGATTTCTCTTAAAACATAATTATAGGAGAAAGAATTTAGAAATGAACTTCTAATTATCTATATAATAAATTCACAAATTAAACTAATTAAGAAATAAGATCTCTTTATGTATCTATTTCTAATTTTCATTTTTATGAAAATAAATTCAAAGTTTTAAATACGTGTTTACAATTCGGAAAATAAGAAGACCAATTTGTAGAAAAAATAAACTTGCTTCTCTCTAATAATTAAAAGAATACAAACGAAAAGAAACTAACAGTCTTAAGCAAGTAGTTATAATGGGATAAAGTTTATACTTTAAAATGACAAAGAGTAATAAATACATATATACAAGAATAAAAGAAGATTTCTTGTATAATGGAAAATTCTTAATTATAATCAAATTAAGAATTTCTTAATTATATATATATATATATTTATATACTATTTATAACTAAATTACGAATGTAAATATATACTCTGTATTAATAATATAGTTAATATACATACTTCGATGTCTACAATTAGTCTTCCACCTGATATATCTCTTCGATCTCCACCCCAAAAATTCGCATTCACTGCTAATGCAGTGACTCTCACATTCGTTCTGCGTGTCGTGACGACAGTCTGACGGCGCAGACGGGGTCGTCGCCAGTTATCAAAACGAATGTGAATGCCTGAACGACGGTGAGCTTAACCAGGAAACTGTCATCGACTCCGACGGCTCTTGACGATGGAGACTTTCCGTCCGACCGCGCGATCATCTATCACATCTTTCGATTCTGAAGTCTCCCGTCGGTCCTCTTGGGGAAGAGATCGCGGCGGACTCGGTGGTTTTACTTACGCGGAAAAATTCTATCAAAAATACAAGTAAACAGGCTACAAAAAGTTGTAAAATAACATATGAAGCGAAGAGGGAGAGCGCGAGAATTTAGACAAAGGATGGCGCCGCTCTTGGACGATCGTCTGACGTTGGTTAGCAAGCGCGGCGATTAATCGACCGTGACACGAGCGGAATATAGCGAAATTTCATTTAAGAATCAAACGTTTTACGATTAATACGTAATAACTCATATCAATAATGTGGCATAAACCCATATCCTATTTCTGCATAGGATCTTCTGGATAGAATCTTTTAAAGACAAAATTCCGATGATGTAGGATCTTTTATCTTTTCGCATCAGTATCTTTTTCCAGAATAATTTAATCACGTTAAACGGCAAAAAAGTACTAGATATAGATATTTTATGAACAAAAATTATATTATATTAGACAAAGTAAACGCTTAATAGATTTTTTAATTAACTACTTCTTTCAATCATATCCGTTTCAAATCCATTTCATCCGTTCTGCAAAACATAAAAAAATTTTATGTGAATAAAAATTATAACAGTGTCTTGTGCAATTTCTTCAAAGATTATAAAATATTTTATTGCATAATTAATTAACATTTACAAATCACTCGGACTGATATCAATTCTATGTTTCTTTTTGTTCCTCAGAAACTTTTTTTATAGATCTTATATGTATAATTTTAAGATATAAGTTTAAAAATGAAAGTATATTATTATTTAAAAATGACGCTAAGGAATTTTATGTTATTTTTGCTTATTTTACAATGGGACTAAATAATTGAAACATATTGAGTCAAAATTTTCTTGCCTTACACCGTTTACAGTAAACATTCGTATCTTTTGTTTCTGCATTATCCCTATCACTTGAGCGTACCGAGGAAAGTTCCTTCGTCAAACTGAAGCTCCACCTACTCCAGCCTTGCCACCCTTTTGCCGTCCTCCTGCTCTCCCGTGACGTCACTGGATCGTGTCAGTAGGTCAAAACCTGGATACGTGACCTGGATTTGATGTCCATGTTTGCGTCGGGTATCGGGTGTACAGAAATTAAAGAGGATAGAAATCGTATGTATGTATGTATATGCGTATGTGCGTATTGAAACATTACATTGTGTCGTAATATCATATGTCAGGAAAATGATCGATGCTGCTTCGACAAATAGCCTACAGTATTGAAACGTGCGAGTATTGTATTTGTGCACCTTAGAGCATAGTTAATTAACTTGCGTTTTGTTCTTTCGCAATTATGGAATGCATAGAATACAGTAAACTGCACACAAATATCGTTGAATAATAAAACTATAATGTCAATGTGATGTATATTGAAAACTAATTACGTTTTATTTGTATACGAAAATAGAGCATAATTTATTTCAATAAATAAATAATCACTTTGATTAACTCTTTCGATAGTTTGC
This sequence comes from Wasmannia auropunctata, assembly GCF_000956235.1. NCBI lineage: Eukaryota > Metazoa > Arthropoda > Insecta > Hymenoptera > Formicidae > Wasmannia > Wasmannia auropunctata. The sequence continues at coordinate 1,181,590 of NW_012026861.1, forward strand.
TTCCACGACGGAAGCTATACTTTTGTTACTAACAATATCATCTATCATTGTGCGTGCCTCGAGATGTAAAAATTATGATTCGCAAAGTTGTTCCTTGTAGAATTTACATTCGGAGATTGCAGTGAATGTAACTGGTGGTATAAATTAATTACAGACTAATCATGATGGAAAGGAGATTTATAGAAAATTGATTCCATAAATCGATCCTATGAATAACAACTACAGAAAACAAACTGTAATTTAGTTATTGATTTTTCATCAGGAAGGAAGGAAATAAATCAAATTTAGATCGAATTCTATTTTTATTAAATTATTATTACAATTTTTTAGGCTTACATTCTTGCTATCGATAGAGTCCGTCAGACTGAAATGGAAATACATTGCAAACTTACATAAAGCAATTCAATTTCTCATTTTTTTGTGATATAACAGAGCGCATAAAGCACAAACAACAATCTATTGTCATATGATTTAATTTTTTATTATTATATGATTAAGGTGAATTTACTGTCACGTCAACTTATTATCATGTAGTTAACTCTCGGATATGTTTCTGAGTTTTCTTCCGTGACAAGATCACGATTTATCATGTTGTTATGATTTTAGCGATTTACCATAATATTATTTCTCTCTACAAAGTGGAATTTTCTGTGCTTTATGGAAGAAATTGCTAAGATGCGCGTGCTTATAATTCATTCCAGCCGAGTGCTTTTCTTATGAACATACCTAATAATCCAGTCGCAAAGACGAAAACAACAGAAAGCCGGATAAACAATTTTCAATAATGCATATCCCTTCAAGATCTTTTATATAATGAAAAACCTTATTAATTAGGTAAATATTAATTATCGCAAGTAGCAATTTCAAAAATTAATTTGAAATTGATATTTGTGAGAAAATTCCAACTAATTTTTAGATAATGATCACATGGGGATTCAGTCGTAACTTGGAGCGCAGCCTAAAGCAAATTATGGAAATAACTAATCGTTCACCAACGTCGTGATTACTTACGCGCATTTCGATGAGCCCGCAATTGATTGTGCGGACGAACCGGTTGGACTGCCGAACAAATTATCGGCAGAATAAAGGCGGGCGAACGATAATTAATGAGAGAACGTCCAACGATATCTCGATAACGAGGCTTATCGTATACGCACCGAGAAAAGAACAGCGTACGAGTGAAAAGAAAGATACTTTTGCAATCGCCCCGCGAGCTCGATTAACATTCCTATGCAGTGTCGGCAGCATTAATCATAAACATTTCATTCGAGTTCACCGACACTGTCTGAAATGAAACATTACTTTGGCTTTATCGATGTCCTTCGTATTTAAATCAGCACATTTATCTGACTCCTAAATAGAAAATGTAACAGCAAAGAAATCGAGGAACGCACAATCGCGATTTATTTACGCGATTTTCTAATTTTCTTTTTCGCTCTCTTCCAAAATTTACATTTTTGTAAATGCAAATTTAAAACATATTTCTCACTTAATATTCAACGTAATAAGAAAACCATATGGGAGACCTTCTCGCTTTAATTTTATATACCGGAGTTATTGAAGAAATCGTGAGTATGGATAAGAAGGGTAAATCATGTTCGTGAGAACGAGCGCGTTACGGTATGTTATTCTGCTACATTGATTTATCTCCTGCCGGTCGCGATATGCTTTTATGTTTTGTGCTTCATGCTCTTCTAATGGGCAATAATGTGACGATGATCCGTGCAATTATTCCACTCCTTTTGGCCCGTCCTCGGTAAGGAAACGAGCAAAAAAGTAACAAAGAGACCCTACCGCGGTTGCAGTTACTGCACTACTGACCTTGGTCTCAAGTAACATCGTGACCGAAGTGATTCAAGCGTGGCACACAGAGACTTCTAATGCGCGTACCTTCCAGCTTTACAGTATTATTGCAGAATCGACCGTTGCCAGTGTGGAGCAATTCCCCTGACAGTGCTGATTCAAGTCAAGTGTTTCAAAAGAACTGAGTGTTCCAATGTAATCTTCTCAAATCTATTCTTCAGTATACAACTGATGATTAGTAAGAAGAGAAAGAAGTTAACTTATTCATTATTCGTTTGAAACTCTATAGCTCTATTTTTATATATAATTTTAAATATAATATAATAATTATAATATTAAATATATAATTTTAAATATATATAATTAATTTATTATAATTTTAAATGCATATAATTTTCTATTTAGAATAAAAAAATAAAAATTGACTTTTAATTCAGAATATCGCAAAAAAAGTCAAGAATTCTATAGTTCTAAGCATTTTTAGAAATGTGTTGTACAGTAGTTAGTTATTGAGAAAATAAAAATGCGTGCAAAGATATCTTTTCTAACGGATATGCTTTTACATATGTATTAATATTTATTATGTTATCTCTATGCATATGTCAAATATCAGTTTGCTAATGTTTATTCTTTCGTTTTATAGTCCTGCGGTTTGCTTTCTACTACAAATGAAGCTATAACATAAAGTCATGGTAACATAAATTATGCATAAGCAATTGATTATTATATCAACGGTATTGCGGTTTCTGATCATGACTAATTACATACCACATTGCAGTTAATTATCTGCGAATTACTCGCATGTGTCGTTTATCATGTTATTAATCAATATAATCTCAAAAGTAGTTTTTGCTCGTACCTTATCGTGCAGTTCATAGTTTGTCTTGATAAAATATTTTATTTTGGGTTTATTAGCCTGCTTTTGCGCTTTGTCTTTTGTATAACATTTTTCTGCTACGGTCTTCTATGTAGTTTTATATTATAAAATAAAAACTTTATTTATTAAAGTTACAAAAAATTGTTTGTAACTTTATTACAAAATTAATATTTCAAGGATTCATGATATTAACATTATTTACTATTAATTAATATCCGTGTCTTAAGTACGTTTTTATTATAGAATTTTTTATAATTATCAATTTAAGTACAAGATTGTTAAAAGTAACATGGAACTACAACCGATATCTTTCCTCGTCTTCCAAAGAGATGTGTCGTGCGACTGAAAGGCTCGCATTCTTGCGTTTCCTTCACCCCCCGTTAATCATCTGAAACTTTGTTCCGGCAGTGGTGGAATTTGCAAGCCGCGTGTGAGTCACATACGACCCATATCTGTTTTTGAACCGCCGTTTCTTCGCGCAGCCGGCGCGAGAGCTTTGTTCGGAATAGCGTTATCGCCCGTAAAGATAGCAACTCCGCGAGAGAGGCTCTATCCCTCGTGCGCACGGTTATAGACGGTCGCGGAAGGATACGTAGGTGGTTACCGAAGGACCTGGTGGGGTACCAGGAGAACAGACGGCCGCTGCAGCATGAGAATGGAAAGGAGAAAGGGAGAAAAGAGAATCCGGGCAGACCGGGCCATGCAGGCGAATGCGGTGAGTAAATGCGCGGCAAAGGGGGAAAAGAGCTGGGAAACACGTAGGGAGAGAAGGAACGAGATGGAGAAAAAGAGATTCATGGTGGGGTTGGTGCAGCTGAAGCACGTGGGCCCCGCTCCGTGTGTCTCGTTCGGTAGTGCTCTCAGTAGTGCGCTCAGCTGCCCGTGGAGGATCTCTCACCGTGACCGGATATCCGTCGGAGCGGCCTGTCGCGAACTTGACGCGTCCACCCGCAGCCGTTGAGGATGTGACGGCTCGTCCGATACCAGTCGTCGTCAGGACCATCGCGTACAGTCGTCATATAAGTTTTTCAAAAGCTGAACGATGACCCTGAAGATACTGCTGGCGGCGAGCCTGCTTGTCGCGGCCACGACGAGCTCCGTTTCGTCGTCGTCGTTGTCGTTGGAGGATCACCATCGAGTGCCCTTGCAACGCAGCCACAGAATAGTTTTGCCAGTTTGGTATCGCGACCGACTACCCCACGCTATTAGGCACGATCGCTTCGATGACGAACGCACCGTCCGAGGGACGATCACCACCACCACCACCACCACCACCACGAGAAGTCCGTGGACGCCGCCGTGGCCGCAGGTTTCCACGACGAGATCACCGCAGCAGATAAATTCGGCATCGAGGCACACGGAGCAACGGATGCTGGAACAAAAGTTCAATGGTGCTGTGGCGATGGCGGAGAACGGTGCAGGTACCAGGGCGATCGCGTACGCGGGTTATCACGGCAATCATCGGCATCAACCAAGAGAGATGGGCACGCAGGGCTTTCCACCGATTAGCACGACCGTCCCCACGTACACCAGACATCATTCGGGGTGAGTATTCGGGGCGATAAACTAGACAGATAAACTCCCGATTTGGAACACGGGATTGAAAATTTATAGAAATGTGATAAGATATTCAATCTTTTATAACAAGTACACCGTCGGAATCTGGACAGGTCCAGAAATCGTCCAAACTTCAAATTCTATGATAGAATCATCTCTATATCATTAATTCTAGGCAGCATAAATTCATCACAAGAGTTTTGCACTGTTTAAATTATATTTTAGAAAAATATAGAGGTAATAAAAAGTGCATTGTAGATTGAGAACATTCTGTTATGAATAAAAAAAAGTTTATAAAGCAAATACAGAAAATGGCTATTATCTAGATATGAAAACATATATACATATACGTAATACATAAATGGTATTTACATATCAAGATTAAATCGATACAGATTGGGCAAACAAAAGATACTCTTTATTTAAAAGGGATCACGTGTTTATTTATACTGTAGACACTTTACGTGTTATAGTAAAATTAAAGAATAAAAAATATAATAAAAGTAAAATGTAAAATATCATTTATGTATATTTAAATTGATAAACTCGTGTTTAAGAAGGATGGATTTATAAATTTTAATCAAAGCGATATAGATCGCTTCAATCAAGAACGCTATTTTGCTATTCCTTTTATCAAAGATTAACGAAAGCGCTGATATGCGGAGGCAAGATCCGTCCGGAGAAATAGATGATCCGCGATACTCGCGCGTATGTCCGCGGGGATCGAATAATTCAGGCTCAGGCCGCTGAGTACGTACGTAGGCGCGAGAGATTGCTCGTCGCATCACGGAAGGCACGTAAATGGAAGTGAATGAACCGCGACGCGTAAATATACGGGTGCCGCTAACGTGTGTCGCTGAATTACTATATTTACGAGCAATGAGCGACGCACCGACGTCCGTGCGATGATGTACGATCGAGCACGACGGTCGACGGAATAAGGCCGCGGACGCACCGTCGCCGTTCAAAGACGAGCCGCGGGCCGTTTAATTAATCGACCGATTAATTATCTCGCACGTACCGCGTTCCTCTGTCGCGTACAATTATTGGGATTGTCCGTGCACTCCTTTGCGCGCAAGCGACTGGCTCTCAACGCATGTGGATTAAAAGTATCCAGACAAATGGTTACCGGGCACTCGAAGTCAAGTGCAAGGTGCCAATTAACTCGATTAATCGTACGCGGTCGTAAAACTTGGCTTTCGCAAAATTTTCTGCACAACAATATCTAACTAAAATTTTCTACATATAGAACTAATCTTTATGATAATAATAAAAATTTCATTTTCCAATTGCAATAACTAGTACGACGAATTAATGAGTTTAGCAAGGAAATTCAGAATTTTTATGATTTCAAAATTTATTACTTATGTATTTAAATAATTCAAACTTACTTCTATAAAAAAAATTAATTAATAACAAATTACTTATTACAACATTAAGAGGACTCATTTCATTTTACTATCCACGCGTTTATAAAAATTAAACTATTGTATTTTTTATATTATTATTCATAATAATTTAATTAATATTGTTTATTAAAACGGGGAAAGAAATAAGCAATTTATATTATTAATCAAACATTTTTATCAATCAATTTGTACACTTGCGCGTTGACATTTTATAATATGGCAATTATCCTAATACGCGAGCGAAATTTATCTGCAAAAGATAGATGCAGCATTTTCTTGGAACAAGCAGCATCTCAGCTATTCTCATTCTCACCTTACAATCCCGCTCGCGGCTTCTCGAAACGGCTATTAAGAGGATATCAGGATGCTGCGTAACTTTTATCACCTCCTGACAATCACGAGATCATTCCACCGCTTCCCAGCATGAATCAATGATTGCCCCGTTGGAGAACCTTGCGGGCGTTCACGCCAGGCGTAGCAAAAAGTGCTGGTGGCATTATAAACACCGGGTAAAAGAACAAACTGGCGTCTGTATCAGTCAATATTATTGCACAGTGATTTCATCACCCGTATTTTGCCTCTCTTCGTCTTTTGTCACGAACTGTTTATTGTCGTAATTACACACACACACACACACACATGCACACACATACCTCGGTAAACGAGAGTAAGTAGAATAAATATTGTGCGATCCAGCCTCAAGTGCTATATTTACGACACAATACCGATTGTGGTAATACGAAACTCCTTCAGCTTCAATTCTATGCAATAAAATGCAGTATAATATTATTAATATAAGATTGATGTTCAAGTCAAAAATCATATATAATAATTATCGGTTCAAATATTCATCATTTTATGTTAGCTTCCCGATTAGTCCGTAAAGATCCTTTTAACACACATAACATTTCCACGTTGCAAAATAATATGTTTCGTTCGTATTAAATGACTTAATACTCGCAAAGCACGTATATATATATAGACGTGTAGAATATTTAGTTACTATTTAGTCTGAGTGCAATGATTCGATGTTCGTCTACCTTGCGAGTCGTGCGATCGGGTTGCCCAGATGCGTGCCTCAGGCTAAAAAATCTTGTAAACCTGTCCAAGGATACCAGTGTGTGTGTGCACCTTTTCTCTCTCTTTCTCTCTCTCTCTCTCTCTCTCTCTTTCTCTCTCTCTCTCTCTTTCTTTCTCTCTCCGTATCATCGTGCCACACGCGGCCGAACTCGCGTGCACCTCGCGCGGAGGATATATATTTCTCAACGATGCGCGGCTGATGCGATGCGTCGAATCGTATCATTGATTTAAATCCATCGACGCAATCATAACACTTAAAATGCGATCTGTCGATTAAAAGCCGTCGGGAAATTTGAGGGTGATTCGACGTGACATTAGCATGCGCAGTGCGTTCTTGTGATATTGATACTCAGGACATTTTGTAGACGAGCATATACAAACGACATATTCAAAAGCCCTGACAGAAAAATTGAAAAATTGAAGGGTGTTATTAATATGCGTCTCGGATACGTTAATAAAGCTAATCAATTTTTCTTCGAACTGTATATATGAGATGATAATTCAGCAGTACAGAACTATTTATGAAACGGACACGATATGATTGCTAAGCTGCACCGCGTTTCTTCCCGTAATTAATGGCTATTGTTGCACGTACGTATTGTTCGAGATATGCGGAGGGGAGTGTGGACCACGGGCATTCCTTATACTCCGTCGGCCACCTTCTGTCTCGATCATTTACATTGCTCTTCGTTTGCGACAACGCCGTTCGAGCACCGTGATCGATGAGCATCGAACGAAAGAAACGCGAATAATGAATATTCAAGCTCCGTTCCGAGTACTCCAGATAACCATCCTGCAATGTCACTCTTAGGGACGACGTTTCGCTGCCCAGCAGTTTGCTATTGCTTATCGCTGTGGGACTCAACATCGATGGGCTGATCGATGAGCGACGAGGTCATAAAGAGACAGGTGTCATTCGTCGATGTAATGTGTTCTCGAGAACTATAAACGCGCGCGTTCCATCATCCCCCCATCGGAAACGTTAGCAGCCATTTCTCGACACCATATGTGAAGCTATCGCGTATCGCGGCTTAACTAAATCAAATAAGTGTAGCAGATACAAAGATTATATCATCTTCCGCGCTTATCGGCCTGTTCATAAAATATAAATTGTTGTAATATATACATACGTTTAACTTTGTAAATAATTTCTTAAAGCAATTGTACGACAAATGTAAAACGCTTTTATATGCTTAACATTTTAAATACCTTAAACTCTCTGCTTTTAACTTATTTAATTTTTTAATTTATTCTTATCTTTAACTCTAATGAATTATATAAAATGTTTTTGTTTTTATTGACGTATGACCATCAATAATTTGGCAGATAAGTGTGTCAATATCATTGCACATTATTGTGGATCTTTTAATGGTATAAGCCTAATATGCACTATTTAGTCAGTAAAGCTCACTTCTTTCTTTCGTGAAAGATATTTTTGTTTCAGAGAAATGCATCGCAGAATGTTTTCTCAAATTAAAGAACCCGTCAAATGACAGAGAAATATTATTAAAGTTCTAAAGCATTTTCTATTTTGTTTTCAAGAGAAATATTTAAATAGTTAAATATTTAAAACATTAAAATGTTCATGGATGTAGATTTATCGCAAACGGTGTAGCGCGTGAAAACTCGTCCTGCTCCTTTCTTTTTGTCGTCCTGAGGTAAAGAGCTCGTTAAACGAATACGCGAAGCAAAATTCGCAACTCACTCAGACGATGAAGGCTACACTTCTTATCGCGTGCACGCTACGTCTCACTAATCGCCCAAAATAGGAATGATTAATTATCGAATGTTCATATCATCGAACGGATGCAGCTAGCTATTTGCTTTTCTTCCTCAGTTGGGATTGATTTGGTTACTTTCTTTCTTCGTCTTCAAAGACGTGAACTTCCACTTTTCATGCACACGAAACGCGAGGAGAAACGAAATGCACGGGTGGAAATGTACAGTTATGAAAATGATTCATTTTAATCCGCAAACACGACAGTATTAGCACTCGTGCGCGAATGTTGCTCAAATAACAAACATATTCTGATATAAGATATTGAAATTTCGATGAAATTTATATTTTTTTCATGTAAGTCCTTCCCAAATTCACCCACAATTAGAATCACGTTATAATAATTGCGCTTTGAACATTATCATAATATGTCGAATATTGCTACGAATGTATTTATGCATTCGCGTCATGTTTCCATTTTTTCAAGTGTTTAATATTTTTAATAGTATCTCTTATGTGGCATTATGTCTATCAAAAATATCGCTTTTATTAGATATCCAATAATCAATTTTTATTATGATTATACTCTTTAAGTATAACTTTGCTTCAGTAACTTCAATATGTATATTATATTTCAGACCAAAAAGTTTGAAAACACCGATGAAAATGCAGATAAACTATATGACGAACAACTACATAAAACATCGATAAAAACGCTGATAACCGTTAAAAAATATATTATTGTGTATATTTGAGTAAATAATCCCAAAAATGTTTCCAAACTTTTGGCCTTAGTATACATGATCATTAATATTTTTATTTATAAAAAATATTATACTGTATACAATTAAAATTTGTAATTTTAAACAACTTATAAATGTGACGTCTTTTTACGAGTTAGTTTGTTGCCAGTCAGCAATTATTAACAAGAAATTTTTGAATTATATTTGCATAGACTTTTTCTGCTAAATGTATTCGTGTAAAACTTGTCATTTTTTAGCCTCTATTTTTACACAAACCCTATCTTCGTAACGTCGACAAAATTCCTTTTGATCAGCGAATAAAAGAAGAAGCAGAATATACAAAAATTCCACGGATGCAAATAGAGCACTCCTTTCGCACACTTGCGTCTTATTCTCTTCTTCTCTCTTTTTGCTAACCGGTATCCCGCAGGATAAACATATCAGCACCGGCCGTTCAACTCTGAAAACACTCACAAACGATGCGCATCTTCTGAATTCGTCACACGTCAATTCAGTCAATTTCTAAAAACAATTCTTCGACAATCAAAAGCTATACAGAATTTTTTTGCATAATAAAACTAATAAAAAATCATTTTTTAATACCGAAATATTAAAAAAAATTGTAAATCTTATAAATAATTAATAGTTATATTAAACTTGTTCTTTATTTTAAATAATCTTCACTTTATATATTTAGATATGTAATTTTAAAAATAGTTACAAATATTTAACAATGAAAAACTTATGATTTACAATGACTTCTCTCAATATTTTTAAAAATAAATTTCTAACAAAAAATCAAAAAAATTCAAAAGTTATATAAATAGAAGAGAACACGTAGGAGGTAGTTTGATAGACTTGGACTGTATAAGTTTTCTTCCGGGATATTTATTTTAAATAGTCTTCATTTAGATTTTAGGTATATAATTTTAAAAGTAGTTAAAAATATTTAACGATAAAAAACTTATGATTTACGATGACTTCTCTCGATATTTTTAAAGATAAATTTATTTTAAAAAATCAAAAAAATTCAAAGGTTATATAAATAGAAGAGAACACGTAGGAAGTAGTTTGATAGACTTGAACTGTATAAGACTTCTTCCGGGATATTTATCTTCGAAAGATTGAACTAGTTTTGAATCAAGGAGCACCGATTAAATTCATTATACGTTGGAACAGCTGTATAGAACATCGAGAATCTATTAATTACCGAAAAGTTAACGAAAATCGATATTCCCGACATCCATTGAGTGCTTTTGAAAAGTTTCAGAACTTTCTCGCTCAAACAGAATCTTCACATGACCCGTGTGTGTGCATGTGTGCGCTTTCCGACCCATGACCTTATAATTCCTACATCTCGTGCGAAGGCCGCGAGCATCGATTGCGCACTGGGATCGAGGGAAGACGTACAATTTCGGTGGACGTGCAAGCACTCTCGGCATTGAATCGTATCGCTATCGAAACGATCCATCGGTCCCCCTGACAGTCACGGGCGCGCGAGTTTAATACCGATCGCGAGAACTGACGAAGCAAAACGAGCGACGAGCGGTGCAGCGAAGAGCAAAGAATGATATCGACGAATATATATATACACAAACCGTTGTAAGCATTCATGAAAAAGTTATAAAAAGTATTAATTTAAAAAATTTTTAATTTTAATTTTCTCATTTATGTATTTTATTCATAATTACTTTGTATATTTTATGTATTTATTTTTACATTATAATTTAACAAAATGTCGTCAAATATATTTTTATAATTGAAATTAGAAATACAATTTTTAATCAATAATATTTAACAATAGAACTTAATTTAATAAATAAATTTAATAAGTAATAATTACCAATGTTATGTAATTTTAGTTACACATTTGGTAAAAATAAAATAGAGTATATTACGCCGTACTTTTTTAGATCGCAGTAGAAAATTAAAAAGCCGAGGGATGAACGGTCGAAGTAAATGCTTGCAGCTTGATTCCGCCACGTTCGATGATAGCGGCTTCATGTAAATCCATTAACATGAACTTTTATCTGCGGGCTGCGGACGCGAGGGGTGAAAAGGTCAAAAGCGAGAGAAGAGAATGGGCGGAAAAGGCGTGAGACGCAGGTAGTACACGTGCGCTGACGCACGCGCTATGAATTTTGCAACGGACAAATGCAAAGAGTATTTTGCGGTTAGTGGTCCTGTTTTTGTTCTGTTTGGATACTCAATCTATATCTGGCGTTTGAAAGTACCGCACAGCGAAAAGAAAAAAAAAGAGAGAGAGAGAAAAGAAAATATAACGATGCATTTTGTGACTGCAGGACTCGTACTTCTTATAAAAAGATGTTTTTGTATCGCGACTAATTTTAAACTTAGTGCCAGAGTAATCGATAAATTTAACGTTTATTAGATGGAAAAGAGGAACGCGATAATTAACATTAACTTGAAGAGACACGCGGAGGTATTGAGGTGTTATCATGGCAATCGTTCGTATATACATATACATTCACTTTGCTTGATTAGATGAAAATAGCGGCGTGAAATCTTCGAGCATCAGAATCAAGATAAGATTGAAGATCTCGTAGTTTACAAGCGAATGTCAATCAAACGATATCTCGCATTGTAATTGTGTAATATTGTTCGCGATTGACTTTGCTTTTGAAAGTTCACGCTTCGCGCATACGTACATGTTGCTCAACCTTACAAGTCCAAGTCGGAGTGAAATCGAGCTACGGCAGAATTAATAGACAACTACGGAGTTTATGGACGGACGTACGGCAGGAGGCAAATGGCGTCCGGGAACGTAAACTGCATCCACCGAAGAAAATGAGCCGACCGATTCCGCATATGGAGGTGCAAGGAGGTCGAGGTTGCTTTTTTTCTACCTGACAAATTGCCAACGTTTGTTCGTGGAATCGTCGAAACGAACGGCCGTTGAACGGGAACTGGTTCTCGATTCACCGAAAACAATGATTGGAATGCCGTGCAATTCCAGGTCAAGATCCTAAAAATCGTACGCGTTCGGTAAAATTGAATTTAACGCTTCCGGTTCGCTGCGAGCAGCGAACGATTCGTACGACTGTGCCATTATAATTAATTACATTTGATAATTGTGTTAGCTTCTTTTTACTCCCCCTAATTATATTTGCTAAATGACAATATTTAAATATGCTATTTCGTTTTTTTGCTATTAGCAACTATACGTACAGAACTATATATAGCATAAATCGAAACATTTATAGAAAAATTTGCCAAATATAATACTTCGAAAGAATATAGTTATTACTTAATAGCGTTAGATGATATCTAACTTTACTGTTCAGAACCTTTGAATTATTAAATCGATAAATCTCGATAGAACTTTCACCGTGAAAATTGCACGAGCGAGATAGAATAATGGCATCCGTGCATAATTTATGTCAGAGTGACATTTTAAAAGTTAATGAGAAATACCTTATATTTCGTGCTCGTTTTTAAAAACTTAAATGGCAAACCGTCGCGGCGCGCCGCATCGCCGAGAAGAAGAAGAAAACGAAGATACAGGAGGCAGTATAATGATGAGAGACGCTGCGCGTCTCTTATTGGCACCGCGTAGGCGCATAATTACTTCACCTGAGCGGTAACCCGGGTAAACCCGTCATCACAAGCAATTTTGTAATTTGGAAGTTTTGCACTGCCTGCCCGCGGCTCCCGTTGCATCGTTGCGCATTCCGCCGAGGGAACGGCTTTCGACGCGCAAGATGCAATCTCTAAATGAACGAGCGGCGATTCGCCTCTTTCGCAAATATGGACTATGCATTCTTGGATGGCGCAGACCGGCAATTTCTTTGTTTATGGAAATACTAAGGGTACCGCCGCGACGTCAAATGCGTCCACGGGTGCTATCAGAATTTTCCCAAATGGCAGAAATTTGTTGAGGCCATTGCATTAAAATCTAACGCTTTAATAAATTTTAATAAAAACCATTATAATATCTGTTATAATATCTGTTTTAAATTTCAATAATGAAATATCCTTTATAACAAAAGATAACAATTAAAAAATTTTTCTTCGACACATTGTTAACTTTATTATTCTTTTTATATATATATATATTATTTTTTTACTAACATTTTATTTTATTTTTATTTTTTTCTCTTATATATTTTTTTATAATAAATAAGTAATTCTTTTCTTTTCTTTTCTCTCTCTCTCTCTCTCTCTCTCTCTCTCTCTTTCTTATATAAACGTATAAATTACAGGGGCCTAATAATATAATAATAAGTATTTGTGTACCTAAAACCTCAAGTAAATTACGTAAATATTATCGGGCTATTGACCGATTATAATGCAACGAACGACGCAGAAAGGGGCGGTCCTCAAAAAAGATACATGTAAGCAATTCTTCAAAGCGTAGGTCTGAAATTAGCGGGTATGAATCACTGCAAGCCGCCTTGGTGAGATCCGAGGATCGACGACCGACTCTCGTTAGCGTATACATACATCGATTTGCAGTACCGGATTGTTTAGACGTTGTTCGTTCACACCCCTCCTTCGTGCCATGGATACAGTAAAGCATACGTCGTCACTAACGATAAAATTGCCAATGTTATTGGAAAGTTTTACAATCGAGAAAATAGCTTTTCTTTGACGAAGAATTTACAAAAAAATTTTTAAACTATTATTTAAAAAAAAACATTTTATCTCTTGAGATAAAATGTTTGAACATTTTTTTCCCTTTCTATAAAAACTTGCTCTGCAAGAAAATATTCCGAGGAAAAATTGTTTCAAAAATTCTTCAATAAAATTGCCAATGTTTGGAAAGTTTCACAATCGAGAAAATAGCTTTTCTTTGACGAAGAATTTACATAAAACTTTTTAGACTATTATTTAAAAAAAAAGATATTTTATCTTTTGAGATTAAATGTTTGAACATTTTTTTCCCTTTCTATAAAAACTTGCTATGCAAGAAAATATTCCGAGGAAAAATTGTTTCAAAAACTCTTTCTGAAAAAGCTTTCGCTTTACTGCACAAGATGCAAAGAATATAAAAATAATAGCATATGGTCAAATTTTAAATTAATACTATTTTACTATATTTATTACTATTACCTTTAGTCTTTTAAAAAATATTCCAGAATTTTATTTTTATTTAATAAATATTCCAAAATGTTATTTTCATTTGCTTTTGCATGTTATATAAAAATTTAAGAAATATAGCATAAAGATAATCGAAAGTGTATTCTAGACAAGAATTTCTTTGCGATGAAATAAAGCCCTTACTCTACGTGTTGGATAGCGCTGCGATAATACTACATGAAGAATAATAGCTCGGAAAATATTTACGGAAGGAGCTCTTTTACCTAACGCAGAGGGCTCGCATTTTTATACCGTGTATTATGTAGGGACGCCGTGATATATTTCAGAAGGATAATATTTTAGGAATACACGGAGCCCATCTGATCGCCTTAAAAATAACATCGGCACTTTTGTGATAAGCTATATGGATGCAGCTGTGCGAAGATGAAGTTACCGCCAAGAGGTGTTATCGGGGTCTCGTAATTGAAACGCGCAATACATAGGTGCGTTATGGCGCTCAGGCCTCGAATCCTGAAATAAGATACATCGTAATTTTCAAGTAGCTCGTACAATCTTTCACTGGGATGTGCATCGAGAAGTTGTTATATGCGCTGCATTCGCGCGTTTATTAAATTTCGTTAGAACAATATTAAATTACCCATTTTTACAGAAAGCAAAAATAATAGTAATTTTTTAAGATAATATTTAATATACATAAATAATACGAACACATTGAATCATTTTTAATATATAATAATTATTAATTATTATTTTAAAAAATTGATTAAACCGCTT
Organism: Wasmannia auropunctata; assembly: GCF_000956235.1. Lineage (NCBI taxonomy): Eukaryota > Metazoa > Arthropoda > Insecta > Hymenoptera > Formicidae > Wasmannia > Wasmannia auropunctata. Next base: position 1,196,611 of record NW_012026861.1, read on the forward strand.
TTAAAAATAGCTGCAAGATAATATAAAATTTATTACAACACACACTAAAATGTATAATTTAGAGACAATTTTTTTACAAATAAAAGCTTAGAGAGAAATTAATATAAACTTTATCATTAATGACTATCGTCTGTATGATTAGTACAGTAATTATTTATGTTCTTTTATATCTGTTTCCTCTTTCAGATATATTTTTCCCAATACTTTGTTCCCTGATCTACAAAATTTACACGGAAAGTTTTTATTAACTGGCGAATGACATTTTGGAGCTACTTGAAAAAAATAAGATGATATGAGTGTTCCAGGACTGCGCATGATCAATTAAGTTCCACTTGTAAAACAGCGGCCGATGGCCGGGATAGTCATTGGAAAAACCTTAAAAACAAATTGTCGTCCGAACACACGAGTGGCACTTCAACTCTCCAGTTTCTTTGTTCCGCCTCGAAAAAGCCAGTCGAGATTCCACGTGTTTTGCATGCGAACTGCTCGTAAAACAAATGGTCGTTATACTGCCAGCAATTACAATCGATAGCTTTGTCTACCCTTTCATTGGCCCGATTGAATCGACGTCTTGGTCCGCCTCGAAACTTTAGTTATTTGTAATTCCTAATTTATAGCCTGATCGTTCGCGTGATGAATTTTGCTATTAGTCACAAATTGGGGCAAAATTGCCTTCGATAAAATCACCGAACTTGAGGTTTCAGTTTAATTTAAGACTTGCTTATAAAATGAGCAATGAAATCAAGTGATAAAATCTGTTAATATAAATTAGTAACATTTAAATAATAAAATATTTGATAAAATACGAATAAAATACGAAGTATTATACTTATTCTTATAATACAACATATATAACAATATATGTATACAATAAATATATAAATGATAATAATTTCTCAAAATGTTGCTTTAAGACATTGTCTTTAATGTCTTTGCTTTCGTTTATATAATATAATAAAACAATACTTTCTATGTATACATGTAATGCAATACTAATTAAAATATAAATAAAAAATTAAGTAAAATTTGCATTATTTTTTCAATAATACAAATGTTGAAATGCAAATAATTTTTACATTTTTTTAGTCATTTGATGAAAATAAATTATTGATACAATGGTGCAGAATAAGTACAAGTAACAGTTTATCGTTCGTCGTATGCATTTAATGGATATATGCGCAAGGGATATATACGATGATGAAATAGTATCGCATATCACATGGCAGAATACAGGCGTGATCTTAATCCGATTTTTATGACGGCTAATTCGGGAAAGAAACCGTCACACTTTGATCTTGTTAAATTGATCTCGTTAAATTGCTTGATTTACGACGGACCACACAAAGTTGGAAACTGCGCGAGTCGCGCTTCTGGATGACACCGCGATGGGTGGTGCACGAAAAAAAAAGGAAACGGTGGGACTAACATTTATGGGATCAGGCAATAAAAATCGGTGTTTATTGCCACTAACCACCAGACGTATGTAAAAAGCGTGTCATGCAATGTATTTCTACGAAAATCTATACTTTGTACAGTTAGGGTTTATTATTAACTTATTGGACAGCTTCCGGTGACTATATTGACATTGTGATCTTCCACTTTTTATTATTACTTAGAAAGTACTGTTATTATTTATTAAATAATGGCGATATTTCGTGTGGAGATATATTCAAGTATTCGAAACGAATCTAATTAATGCATAACTAGAAAAATTATGGAACGGTAAAATACAAATGATAAAAATTAATGGATTTCTAAATAAATGTATATAAATCACATTTCGCATTCGATTTATTATTTGATTAATTTTGTAATCTTAATTCATTAAACTTATAATGACTTCATGAGAACGCACAAACAGAACTAATATTAATTGCAAGTTAATGTTTTAAAATTTTAATTATATTAAATAACTCTGCTTATATTTTTGTTTCACGTATAAATCAAATTGTTATGATTTTTTTGTTGAATTTTATTTATTTGTTAGAAACCTATAGTTTACGGAAACAATATTTTTATTAGTGAACAATATCCGTAATCCCTATGAAACCCGTAACAATATTTACAAATCTGCAATTTTAATTTAAGCGATTTTACGCACGGCAAAGAGAATATTGAAACATACATATATGTATATACAATCAAACCAAGTATCGAACAGTATCGAGCCCATGTGTCATATAGCTTTATTGGCCTGATAAATCTGACGTAAATTATGAGATGCATAAAGTTTACAGTGCCGATAGCTGTCAGTTCGACGAAGAAACGTTTGTGCAACTTGCCCTCGCGGTGACGGCATAAGACACAAAACGCTGCAGCCGCAACAATGTTGCGGAGATGGCATGCGGCTCGTTAGGCACTCCGCGCGCAGGAACGGTAAAGGAAACCGTCGTCGTCATCGTCGGCGAAAATCTACGCGTGCAACAGATGGACGTTGGAACGTAACAAACGACCGCGATAACACGACGTCACGTTAAGGGCTGCGTGGCGCTGTTGGGAATGGGAACCATTTCGAGATCGTCGCTAAGATTTCGGAAGCGCTTAAGAGAGCCGTAGACATGCGACCGTCCAATGCGGTAATTCATTCTGGATTTATCACCCTTCGGCCGGGGAACACTCGGTGAAACGCATCACGCGATGGCGCCTTCGGTTGTTATGCACATGCACGATGCGAGATTTTGTTACGCGTATTTTCTGATATGTTCCATTTTTTTTAAATATAATCTGTCTCATCAAGAACAGTCGATGTATGTGTTTTGTATACAGTATTATTTAAAATCAGTTGTACAATCAGTTGTAGATTCGAGTTGTAGTCACACCACGATAAGAAACACTTGCGGCATGACTGCAACTTGAATCTACATCTGAATATATACAACTGATTTTTATAATAATACTGTATATAAAATACATACATCGTGTAGTAAAGATATAATTTTATACAAGTGTAGTATTTATATCGATATATAAACAATTAATTTTACTGAGAAGCGATATTATGCTGATTTCGCTTGCTGCGATTATTTTCTCATTTTTGTTATCTTTAATATCAGCGCGGGAAGGAATAATTAGCGATCGTATTCAAGCGACAGAGTCGTGAATCTTTCTATGCATAACGAAGCTTAGCTGTTTGCAGAAAATGTGTTCTTCATTAAGATAACGTTTAAAATCAACAGGGACATTGCAGTCACTTTGACTGACGTGGTCGCCAATCATTCCGCGCCGTACTGACCCTTAACCCACGCTGCACAAAACTGGTCCGGTAACTGGTTGGCGCATATAAATGCCTCGGTCGATGAGACGAGAAGTTTTACGCGGAAAAACTATGGGATTTCTTGTCGTAAATCATTTGCGCGCGCCGTAAATCCCCAGCGAATCTTATCGCCACAAGATAATAAGCTCTCGTGACAATTTCGCTTCTATGTTTGTCAAAACGTCCGTCCGGTGTGTGTATGTCACAAAGTGGAGAAAGAGCGAAAGAGAAGGAAACTTATCGGCGTCTACCGATGCGCGAAACGAACTTGTCAGGGCAACAGTCGAACCAGTATTCCCACACGCGAATGTCCCCCGAACCGCGTGAACCCCCCGTCGCGCGACGCGTTTCGCGAGATTTTTCGCGAGTTAAAGAACACTGCAGCGTGCACTTACAAGCGATTTACGCGCTTGTACTAAACTTCAGGACGTCATTATGCATTAGGCTGGAGTATTCTACTTATAGAAGTATAGGATATAATATACTAGTAGTAAGAAATAGTTGAGGAGATTTGAGAGATAGTCTGAGTTTCCATAATGAAGCACACCATAATTTCGTTACAATCTTATAACATATAACGTGTATCGAAAAAGATTTTCTGGTACATGGAGTTATTTCATTAAATTGTTATCTATGGTTGTGTTGTAATCTAAAACGTTGTAATCTGTACAAAATTTAAATTAAGATTTCCTCCAAATTTTTTGATATTATATAAAAATTAACAGATACACAAGTAATACCGACGAACTGCTTCTTTATTATTTCAGTGTGGAAACAACTCTCATGGAATTATTGTTAACAACGTGTCAGTCAAAATGCAAGTTTATTAAACGAGCGTATATGCATATGGTAAAAGTGATGGCATCATGCAAGCCGTTCGAATAGCCGAAACATTCGCGATAGGCGATCACCTGCTGCGCTAATCCTTCTAATCCTTTCCCTCTTGTATGTACATTCGTCCTTACTGGCACACTCTTGCGGATTCTCGGCATCCAGCCTTGGCTTTCCTCAAGAGCACCTGCCATTGGAGAATGTTTGAAGAAACCTTATTTAGAGTTAGAGGTTCTTATTTAGCCGGGAGAGAGAATCACAAGGCTCGAATGCTCTACTTCCGCGTTTGCCTTTTTATAATTCACATTATATTAAATTAAGTATTATATTACAGTCCAAAGTAAAAATATTGTTTCAAATCTTGTATCTCTTGTGCAATTTTTTGTTCGATTTCTTCTTCGACTTTTTGCGACTCTTTCAGAGAATTAGACTCACTATGTATCGCACATTTATCTTCCAGATAAAATCTTCAACATATTTTTTTCAAATATTTCACATTTAATTTATCATTTTACATCTCACACAGATGGATTGTCATAAGAGATCGCAAATACCACGCGCGTGTACAAAGTAACATGTTATACGCATAAACAAGATACGAACAAAGACTTCGCTAAACCGTTGGAGCGTATTTAACGCTGCATGCGCGCTGAGAAAACGGGTCGGGAAACTATGCGGATTAATATTGCGAGTTAATATTTAACGGCGGCGAATTTGCGCGTGCAAGTCCTTTGTGCAGTCACTCCGAGCGGAGATACTTAACTCGGCGATAGATCGCGTACCTCGTGCCCGTGCTCGTTGCCTCTCTTGAGCAAGAAATGTACATGTACGTGGTGGACAGGGACCACCGTGTCCTCGGTATCCGCTCTGTTGCGACAGTAAAATGTTCCGTCGCGTTTCAGCAAACATCGACAACGACGTGGCGAGAGATGCAGTTTTCTATGGCCTGACGATGACGAAGTGGTTCTGTCGAAGCGAGTGCGTGCGTTCGTTTCGACGCCCAATTATATGTATATAAGACCGCCGCCGTGCAGTTTCCCTCATGAATCGTCGAGAGCCTTCCGCGTACACGTCGTCGCGATATACTTCTGCTAAATGATTTAGCAGATATTATCAAGATTTAATCTCGCTGTCCCCGGCAGTCATAGAATGGCGTATTACTCGTCGTTTTGCTTCCAAAATACTGGTCCTTAATCAGTAATGCAATCTTTCGCGTGTATACCGAGCCCCGGTACGTCGCGTAAGCTTAATTCCGCAGCCCGCAGAGCTCTCGAGCAAACGACAAGCCGCAATATCGTCGCCAACGCAGACACTTATTTCGACCGTATATTCGATCAGCCTTCGTGTTTTACGATTTAACCGGTCTTCTGCGTTACTTTACGATTCAAATGACTGCGCTTTAGCGATCAGTTTGGCTGCGGGAAGGGACGGGATATCGTTTACGATGGCTATCGAAATAATCGACTTGCCGATTTAATTTCGTCGTCGCATATATGTTGCAATGTAACGAGATGCAAAGCTGCAATCGAGACGCGGGATTCAAAGAAAGGATTATTTGAGAATTCATGAAGGATTTTTTTCATCGATATTATCTCCGTAATAATGTCCTTTATATGCATCCAGTTTACTTTCAAATATAACGATATTGAAATGTATTTATATATTAACTAAAATGTTATAATATAATTAATATTATTGTTTATTTTAAACAAAAATATAATGTATGTATAATAATATGAATGAATGAATTTTGTTTAAATCAATCCCAAATAGCTCAAAAATATCCTTTAAAATCTTTTCTTAGAAAAATCAAAAATTATTTACAGCATATGCATATGTATAGTATAATTTTACTTTCTTCTGACAGACAATAAGCATTTTTATTATAAATTTAAACGATTTTTATTTAATTTTCAATTATTCTAAATTTATATTATGAGCTATAATCAGCATACAAGATCAATTTTTAAGCCACAAAGTACATTAAAAGATTAATCTGCAAAAAGTTATTTTGTTTCTTGAATTAAAAATTAATAATTTGCATTTCAGGAGGCGAGTATGTACTAGACAAGCTCCTATGATTTCTCATCATCATCGAGGAAGACAAATTAGGTATGTTATATATCTTGCACGTTAAATTTAGAAGTTTTTTTAATTATTTACATTAAATAAATTATTTTTTCTTAGAATAAATGCTATCTAAAAAAGATAGATAAAAATATTTATTTGTAGATCTATAATTATTAATAATAGCATTTCTTATAGCATGCGATATTTTGTATAAGGAATTTATGAAATATTCTAGATTAGTATACACTGAGATGGCTTCCAGTTTCTTGTGCTGCCCAGGGTGGTCACAAGTTACTCACTTGAGTTTTGGTTGTAATAAACGTAAGTAAATTCGACACACAGTTTAATTTTCAATCTTTTATAATAAATCTAAATATAACTATAATTATAATTGGAATAATTATAATTAGAACAAATTTTACAGAAATAAGTTATATAATTTTATTAATGCAATACTTAATATCATTTGAAGTATTAAAAAATAATTTAAAAAAATTGAGTTAAATTATTAATAAAAAAAAATACATGGACGGTACCAACACATATTCTACTTGTATATCCTTCTTATTGATTCAACTGTGTGTTTTTCTCAAGTATACGAATCCATAAATCTCAATCCCATTGTTTTCTAGCCTCGTGCTCAGCACCATGTTTAAATGGTGGAATTTGTACATCGCCTGGCAAATGCACATGTCCCAAAGGATACACTGGCAACCAATGCCAAACAGGTAACATTGATTTTATTTACAAATTATATCCAGATCGCGTACAGTCTATTATTATTATTATTATTATTAAAACAGAATTTTCTTATGTTATTAAAATTCTGAGAAAATTATATAATTTATAAATTAGTATTATTTGGAAGATATGTTTATAGATGTCTTTTTTATCATATAATGTCTTCTAAATAATATACTGTATAATATATATACATGATCCAGATACATTTAAAGCAGTAATAAAATAAATAGCATCGTTTTGAATAGTAAATCTCATTAAAAAAATTTTTAAATAAAATTTTCATTTAATTTTAATATATCAATTTATCTCAAATGAAATACGATAATATACGTATTTGTATGGCTAGAGAAATGCTAACATTAAGTAAAGACAAGAAAAAATTGGAGTGATAAAGCTATGATATACGTTTTAAATAAGTCGTTTTTTTGTTGTAATCATGATCCCAATCTTAATAATAAATAGCTCACATAAAATATACAAGAGAGTGGTGATCAGAACATCCGTGCAAGAGAATCGCTCGTAAATCTATCGAGAGCGTGTAACGCGGTTGCAACCGACCGATGCAGCAGGACATGCAGGACACCGCAATACGTATTGTGCTGCAGTTAGCTTGGCGCTCGTAGTGGTATCGAGAAGTATATCGTTTCACGTCGATTTAATTACGTCTGACGATACCAGGCACGAGAAGGCACTCGTAACCAAGCAATCGATTAAATGTTCTTCATGCTTTAATGAGGCTCATAAAATAACAACGCTCGTATGCCGTTAAGAGCGATTGTGTTTAATTACGTACTATTATCTAGCAATTTAGTAAAACTACAATTTTAATGAAGCGATCAGAAAAGATGTGTAAAAATATCTAAGTTAGAAAAAGATCGTGCAAAAGAAAATGCAATTTTTTTATAAATATTGAACTTTCTCAAAATATTTAACATTTTTCAAACTATTTAATATAATTATCTGTCTTTTTGAGATTGCAATATAATTACGTGCTACAAGTGTAACAAGATTTCAGTATCTTTTTTGTGTCGTATATAAAAATTAACTAAACAATATAATTTTGTAAACTACATTTATATCCCTGAAATTCATTTTATCTTTACTTTCAACTTTTCTAATTTTCCTTTTTAATAAAAAAAATCAGTGTCTTTGTTTTCTAATAAAATAATATATTGATTTTTTGTAAAAATAAACTAAATATTATCTTTTTTTTTCCGTGCAGATATAGATGAATGCGTGATAGAAAAACCGTGCGGGCAACTTTGCACAAATCTACCTGGTAGATACCGATGTCACTGTAGAGTCGGATTTCAACTTCAAGAGGATGGCCAATCTTGCCGAAGAAATGGTAGGTTTGCAAAATTTAGAACCTAAGACACAATTTTTCGGAAAATAGCTTAAAGAGATTTATTTAATACAGGCACCGACGAAAATGCTTTTGAAGCACGCGATTTGGAGACCGATGATGTGCCGACAACAAAGGATCCGACGACTTTCCACGGTATGTATGATTCAATATTAAAATATTCTATTTTTATTTTAAAAATATAAATTCTCTAATATTTTCGAAAATATTTAAATCTATAAGCAATATTCCAGAAGTTGCACGGAAGTTTTAATTATTTTGTTTTAGAATTATTTAAAATATAAAATTTGGGACTGTTGCACTATTTTTCGCAATTAATTAAAAATAAAACGTTCGCGCAATATTAGAGAAAACATATACAATTCGCACTAGTAAACTAAAAAATTTATAAAAAATAATTGATCAATATATAAAATAATGGACTCAGTATCGTTAAATGCAGATACAGAAAATGAGGTGAGCGATGATGATCAAGACTATGAGGTCATTTTAAAGAGACTGATCAAACTGGAAAAGGTAGGTTAAAAATGACTATTAATACGGTATGTATAGTTGATGAGGAAATATATTAATTCTTCAGCAAGTAGCCAGAAACAGAAAGAGAGATACAGAGGCTTCCGAGATGAACACCAAAGTTACATTGGCGGTCGAAAGTGTTAACGAGATGAAGAGAACCGTCGAAAATGTGGTATTTAAGGAACATCAAGATATCATACATTTAAATCTCAATATAGTGCACGGCAAAAATTCTTGCACACAAATAACTTTTTTTATCCATTAAAAATTCAATCCATTAAAAAAATATGTAAGAATATCTATATTTATTTATTTTTTTTCAGATCTTGTTTTACCACTAATCTAAAAAATAATAGTTAAAATTTTCATTAAAAATTATTTCTTTCTTATTATATATCTGTTATTCAGTAATATAAATTTTATGTTTAAAATAATAAAAGAAAGTAAATTTTCAGCATTAAAAATGCATAATATTCTGAAATATTCTGTAATCTATTACAATTTTTGTGTGTCCATTCTTTTTTTAATTAATCAATCTGTTTCGTAATGAAAGATTTTTTCAATTTTCCATCTCGAAAGAAAGAAATTGAATGTTATGATCCGATAGTACGATACAACTACAGTTTATCTTGTTTATTTCTTATCTCGAATTGCACTATATCGAGATCTAAGTATATTGGTAAAACGTGGGTACATACATTATTTATGGATTGTGCAATTATTTGTTTTAGCAACTGATGCAACAAGAAGTATACGATATGAGAAGCAAGATGAGGCAATATGAGACAGAAATGAGAAAGATACATCATCTGATGAATCGCGTCGCTGAATTAGAAAATCGTCTGAGAATACGTTGCAGATACCAATAAATCGTGGGTCATTCAACTGTTAGCATAGCTAAAGCATCCTACCGAAATTATCAATATAACTTGATACTAATATCGAATAGTAGTAATACTAATCTATTTTATTTGATGTTAATAGTAGTGTTACTACTATTTTACTTAACAATTATGGATAACGATAATATTTTTTATCACGAACTTCTTGCGTTCTCGGAATACATGGAAACAACTAATATATATCTTTGAATCAGAGATATGTTTATACAGAAGAAAATGCTGTACATTTAGAATATTTATTTTTGATTTTCTAACTACACAAAGCGATATTGATCCGTTTAGTCTCAAGGTGCTGAAGTAGTAGTAGCTGTAAGACGCGGAATTATTTCCGTCGTGAAATATCACTGCCATCATTTAGCATTTGTAATATTTTTTCAAGCTAATAATAGTAATAGTATAATTTAAATATTATAACTGAGTATCAGGATAGAATTAAATATCATAGTTATTTGTGTGTACTCAGCTTTATAATATAAAAATAAAATTAAAGTGGATTCTGTATTTTTGTGTTTTCCTTTTGCATTAAAGTTTAATAAAAGTGAAATTAGTAATGTATTGCATAATATTAAAATACTATAACATTATGACAATTATTACCAATTAATCATTTATAAAAAAATTTTCTTCAACAGATACTATAAAGATATTATAAACCTTATAACTTCATTAATGATAAATATTTGGTAAAAGAGAATTTGAGTGATCAAAATTAGCACTAAATTAGTAGTGAATAAACATGTATTGAAGATAATTTTATTAAAAAGATATTTGCGCTTCTCTCCTTCATCTATCTAGCCTGATTGTTCAGAATTTTCTAGAAATAAGGTACTCTTTCTTTCATTTCTATTCTTAGAAAAAAGAAAAGGCATTTATTCCTAATACTTAAAAATTAAGTACTACCGAAATTAATGAGTTTGCGAAAATTTTTATTTTAACTTTAAAATTTAATTTATAATTAATTATGTTTTTTTCTTATCTTTCTTCTGTCGTCTAGTGAGCCTCTTGCCTGTCTTCTGGTTCGCTTTCTGCGTTTTTGCCCTGCCCTTCTTGTGCTTCATTATCTTCCTGTGGCTCATCCACACGGGATAATTGCCATACTGGTCCAGCAATGTTTTCTTACTGTATACTCTAGCACCGTCCACCTCCATCTGTCCACTTTCATCACCTTCCTCAGTCTTAGCTCGTTTAGCCTTCACGTCTCCTTTCACTTTCTCAGCGTCGACAACTATCGATTTTAGAAATAATATAATACAGAACATCGTCATGTTACATTGTAAGGTATACGATGTTAAAACATTAATACGAATTTAGTTGAATAACCATATAATGCGTGGATCTTACCTGTAGCGATCTCGGCGATATTCGTCATTTCAACATCCTTGGACGCATTATCGTCAATACCAAGAGTTTTCTTCAATCTATCTAATTCCTTTACCGCGTAACGCTCCCTCTTGACCGCTCTGCATTTTCTTTTCCACTTACTACGCAGAGACTTGGCCATTTCTCACAATTCTCACACGTGCGTCGCGCACACACAGAAAGAGGTTATGTTTTATGGATGTACCGCCACTGCCGTGAGTGCTCACTGCTCCCTCCCTCAGGTGGCACGTGCACGTTGAATTACGTAGTCACGGATATTTCAAACGGATAACATTCTCTCAAGATTTAATTTGTTAATTAAATTTAAGAATCATTAAATACAATTAAACGTGATATAATAAATGGTTATTAAATATTTAGATCTCACGAAATTTTTAAATATTTTAATAATTTTCCATAAAATTTGAAATATCGCACAAAATATGTTTTCACTCTGATACTCTGTTCTCCCCTCAATACCTTCACTAGCAAAATATCGAAAAAATTCAATTTACGTAAAAAGATTTTATACTTATTTGAAAAAGTTTTGGCATTTTGCAAATACATCAGTGGATCTTTCGAAAAAATACAGGAAAATAGAACTCATAAAATCAAGGTAGATTTTTCTATCACTTTTTTCTATTCCGTAGCAAAATAATTATAGTCTAATTGTTAAAATCACTTTGTATATGTATAATGGACATATGCACATGTATAAAGTATACAAATGGACCCATTTTCTTAAACAATTAATATTAAACAAACGTAATATACATAATAAGATATAAATATGTTAATGTTTTACTTTCCGTTTATAAATTGCATTTTAAATAATTCAATGTATATAAAAATAATGAAATTATTTTACATTATTTTTCGATTTATTGTAATATTTTTGCATATTTATATACTCGATTTTTACTCACTTTTCTATATAATCTCTATAATAACATTAATTTATTTTTATTTTCCTAAATATTAATTGTCCGCACAGTAAATGAATATTCATCATAATATGTTTGCATCCTATATCTTATATATTTCTTAATATTATATTAATATGTATTAATTTATGCTGTAGATGATACAGCTAATTTCTTCAAATGTTCCATAAATACTTGCAAGCTGACATCGTCCGTCAGAACAGGGGCACCACTCTCCTAAATAAAACAAATCAAATGACATAATTATTTTTCGCTAAATTATGGACACATTTATAATTACACAATTTTTCGTTGTTGACTAAGAAAAAATAATTAATAGACATATTTAATCTAATATTTCAATTAGATTACATTACAAAAAATATTTTAATTTCTAAAGAGGACAAAACAGGAAAAAAAATAAAAGAGATAAAAAGAAAAAAAACTTATAAAAGAAGAGGAAATAGAAAAAGAGAACAAACTTTTATGAAGTATCCAGAAATATTTTCTTACTTAACATTCTGCATGATTGCAACTAAAATTATTTTAAAACTATTTCTAAAATTTTTCAATTAAAAAAAATTTGGAAACATTAGCCAAAAAAGCTTTATTACAGATTTACTGAGAACTACTTTAAAAATTTTTTTACGAAATTATATCAGAAATTTCAGTATAATTTGAACAGAAACGTTTTAAGTTTAAAGTAAAAAAAAGTTTCTGTAAATTAAATTTTAAAATATAAATTTCAAAATTTGTTATTAAAAATAGAAATATTATTTTACAAGTATCTCCAAAGTCGACTAAAAATATTTTAAAGATACATAACAAAATACATAATACATATAATACATAATCTAAAATATCTTTCGGGTTTGTAAGTCTGGGACGTACACTGTACATTTTAAAAAAAATTTTCAAGCATATATTTTTGAATTTAATTCCCCATCACCAGATGTAAGCTTAAAATTACAATCATTTGGAACAAGCATGGAAAGTATTACAATATTATTTTATGTAATAACAACTAGAACCAACTACAACTGATAACTTTAGTATAATCAAAAAATCAACACGGTAAATTAAAGTGGTTTATGTAGTTAGTCTATTGTTATGCGCGCGCGCGTAAAAAATAGTCATACAAATATCTCGGTTCTATCGCCGGTTATTTATGATAATTGTTGTGTAGCACATTTGATTAGTTTTATGAATCCACCACATGTGTATAGGTTTATAAAAAAAGGTAAACTATAAATTAGAGAATTATATAGAAAACTTTTTAATATTTTGTTTCATTTTTAGAAAATAAGATCAAAAAAATATTAATATAAATAATTAAATTGTACAATAAAAAATAGTATTTGTATTTTTCGTCAATATCAATACTGTTAATCCAAAAAAATCCGATCACCAAAATTGCTAACAATAAGCACAAATAATAGAAAAAATAAATAAATAAAATAACACACCCCATTAGATATCGGCATCCCCTAGAGTTCACAGGAACACGGTAACATAAAAAAATAATATTAGTTACACACACAGTATGTAACTTTTACGTAAACATTTATATAAATTATTGTGTTACACTCAATGTCAGTTATAGTTTTTTAAATTTGAAATAAAAATTTTTATAGTAAAACTATTGAATAACATAAAATTTATTCACAATTGATGAATGTTTATTATTGAACTTTTTTATAAGTAAGCCTCAACTTGCAGTCCTATTAAAAAAATTGTCAGTACACATTTTAAATTTTTATTTTATAAAATAAAAATATCACATCTGTTTTCTTGTGTCATTTTTTTTAATAAAATTTTCTAAATATAAAGAAATGATAGATGTTATAAAAATGCCAAAAAAATTTAAACCAAATTTCAAACATATATCAAATTTTAAATGTACATAGTTAGAATTATAATTTTATTAAAATTTGACATTTCTCAAAAATTATAACATTCAAGATTCTGAATAGCAATGTAAATCTTTTAAAAATTTTATTATACATTTATGATTTTATAATTAAATAGAAAGAAAACAAAATCTTTATTTTAATGAAAAAAAATTACTTTTGTGTATTATATAAATCTTTTTTCACTTACACATATTAACATCTATAATTATGTACAAAAACACAAAACAGAATATTTTTACGAGTATCTATGCATGCGCGCACACCACACAATAAAAAACAGAATATTATTAATTTCATTAATTCATTATTTTTATCAATAAAAAAAATTGATCAAGATTAAAAAATTGATCAATAAAATTTTCTGATTATGTAAAAGATATTCTCTATTATAAATTTCTATTTAACCAAGAGATGTTTATCATATATTGTCATGATATAAATATCTGTCTTCATTATTTTCTATAATTTATGTACATACATATCACTGTCAAAATATTAAATATAAAATGTATATGTTAATATTGAATGTGTTTACTTACCGCACCATACGCATACATGTTATTGTGAGTCTGACTTGGGTTGACTTTACTTAATAAAAATCTAGCTTGGGAACCACCTTGTTCCGTATCAATATACCGAGGCGCAGGAAATCTAACAGCTAATGTATCAGCAGCATCATCAACAGGTGCTGCTAGTAATTGCCGGAAATTTTCATATTCTGGTAGATCTTGATATTTCAACTGTCGCCACTGTGCAATAGTCTAGAAAAACATAAATTTTAAAATATAAATATTTCGTTCTTTCACAAGTTTTATATACAGTTAAAATATGCACAACACGTGTGCAACAATTTTTTATAGCATGCATCTTTTATAAGGTATATAAACTTCATCAACTTTTTTAAATAAAATTATATTTTTTTTATAATATAATTTGGTCTATCAAGTCATTAACGAAAGATATTCGTATGTTTATTTTGATATATTTATAATAAATGAACTCATATAAATATTTTTCAATAATGAATTACTTTGATTGACTTCAATACATATAATAATGAAATTAATTGATTACGTAAAGAAAACGTTCAATTTAAATACAGAAAATGTATACTTTTTATATTATTCTCTAAAAACATTTATTATTTTAACTTCATTAATATATTTTACCTCTCCGTGGAATATAAGTATCTGGAAAAATGTATCCATCAACAGAATTCTATCAGCCTGAATAGACGAAGTATCTAACAATACAGCTTCTGGAGGGCCATTAAATCCATAACTGTATAAGACAGGTTGAACCATAACTAAAGAATCTGCTACATTTTCACGCATAAGCATATGCCTGGAAATTATAAAAAAAAATATGTCTATACACATCATAAATGTACATGTGTAGATAAACTACGATACAATTTTTTTGGTAATATTTCAATTATCAATATCATAAAAGTAAGGGACTATGTGTATTTCATTAAAATAAGAAATAAACTTACCTATAAAAGCTGGTTTCGTCTGGTGAATTATTGAATACTTGTAAGAATTGGGATCTGCGCAAGTGATACATAAATTGTGGATACATAGAAAAGTTTTGTGCCAATCTAAAGCTGTTTGGATCATCTTTTGCATACTCTCCAAACTTTTGACACTGTAAAAATAAAATATTATTTCTAATAAAATATATATATATATAAAATTACCATTCAACAATTTTTAACTTTACGCGATTTTTCACACAATTTTATTAAGAGAAATTACTAACAAGTCTAATCAGCATGCGATCGACCCATCTCAAAACGTCCGGACCATCGTCACTTTCTGCTCTGAATACAGCCAAACGCGACATGAGAACAGCCGCTGCTTCTTGATCAAATCCAGCGCTTATGTGATGCAGTGATGATGATGCATCTGCCCAACTGTAATTAAAAATATTTCCAAAATATTAAAAATCTATAAATTGTCGCGCGCGTAATATATATATATATATATATATATATTAAGAAATAGAAAGATATTTACTTTCTGGCGACGGTAGTAACTCTGATTCTCCTCTGTCCGCTGCTATGTTGATATTGAGTAATAAATTGAATGCAACCTCTTCCACCTTGCGGAATCGGAGCTGTATGTTGATTGACAACTTCAAAGAATAATGCTGTTGTTGTAGACGGCGTCAACGAGCAAAATTTCCACTGACAAGTACCACCTAAACCTACTTCTTGCTCCCCGACGCTAGATCCCTTCACTCCTAACGACACACAAGGTCCAATTGCTCCAGAAACTTTAATTTCACGAGAGGTTTTCACTTCTAGAGTGGCATTGAATGCCATTTTCAGCTCGCCCTTAGAATCCTTGTTAAATACTCGTTGGAAAGTTTGTTTGAACAAAGAAGAGTTGAATGAATCACCCATCACCATGTGACCGCCGGTAGAGTTGCAGCATTGGCGCATTTCTAGTAAACCAGTTTGATCAAGGGCACAAGAATAGATATCTATTATGTGGCCGTTGGTTGCGGCGCGTGACGCAAGCGCGTCGTAATGCTTGGTTGCCTTCTTCATATGTTTAGCGTTATCCTTCTGTATGTCATGATGCGATCTAATTGGCTGTCGCAAATCGTCAGTAACGACTTGGCCGGGTCCTTGGGAACACGGTCCACCAACAAATAACATAATCCTGCGACAGTTTTAGCTTCGATAGAATATTGTAATATTGATGACGACGTCAGGCAGTATTTATTATAATAACGTGTGAATACACACCTAGCACCAGTGTTTGCATAACTGGCTTCTAAAAGACCTGTGGCAACTGCCAGTGCCACACCTGTAGACCGTAAGGAGCGTTTTCCTGGTCCAACAGGCCAAGGATCGCGTTGCAACTCTCCCAAAAGGTCTGTCAAACTCATATCGCACTTGTGCACAGGTTGTAAGAAACGATTGGCAGGCGGTAACGGTTGTACACCTGGGCCTCTCGGCTGATTCGGATTTTGTCCTGGAATTGGCCTACCAATACCTATCAAAATACAAAATTAACGAAAACATATATGATAAAATCATGTATGTAGTTATGATAGAATGCAATAACTCGGAATAAATTAAAGCTTAGCTATTACCTAACATATCTTGAACTTGTTTCGGCTGAAGATCCTTCGTGCCACGGAATACATAACTTTTGCTACAACCGTCGCATCCCAATTCATGCACTTGAACCATTCGACCAAACGTGATGAGACCAATGAGAGCATTAGATGGAAGTAGAGATAATGACATTTGTAATGAATCTTTAAGTGCTCCTAATTCTTCATCATCCAGGCAAGTATCCACAACAAATAGAAATATGGGTGGTAGACATTGGGCACGCTAAACATAATATTATGTATATATGAGTTGGATAAAATTTAATTTTATCTACAATTCACTTTTACAGATAGACAATAAATAGATTATACGTATACACGAAAATTAAAATAAAACCAATAATCTTAGTAAAAATAAAAAGATTATGAGCATAAAGGTATGCTCAATATCTAATATTTTTCATATCTATTAAGGTAATTAAATTAAGATATTGAAGTTGAACTTGAATTTAGGAAGTTATCATAATATATCTTACAACAAAAGTAAATGTTTGAATTATCCCTACTTATATTTTTTACGGTTTTTTTAATAAATAAAACTAAGAGTTTTTATTCTCTATTTTATAATTTACTACCTACCATTATTGTATACTCGATTGTTGAAAACATTGGGATCAGTTCTGCAGGCTGATGTTGTTCTGAAATTGCAGCATACTGTGATGGAAACTGAAAAATATAAAAATATATATTCTATAGCTTATATATTATATAATTAAATTTGTGTTTTGCTGGCAAACATAACGTGACGGCAAAAATCGAGCAAAATTTACTGATCCTTTCTTTACAATCGTCTCTGACGCAGAACACATTAGATGACACGGCTGATGAAGTTTGATACGCGGTTAAAACAACTTAGCCTATGTTAAAGAGAAAAATAGGTTTCCCTTCTTACAGGATTTCTCTGGAAGCAAAAATTGCAGACCCATAGTTTTGCACGATAGTCCACTTGACACAACGGATTTAAAATAGCTCTGCAGGTAGATCTCGTACATAAAACTGGATCATATTGAATCGGCGGCAGATCCGGCCGTTCCTTGATCGGCTGGTACAAAGTACCCAACGGGACAACCAGCCTGGTGGCGTCGATACGTGACGAGGGCCATACGTTCCATGTGAATCGCACGCCGTCGCGATCCTCGTTTTGTTGAATAAAATCTTCATATGTCGTCATAATACTGTAAAGATACAGTTCGGTTTTCAGTGCAAGTAGTTCGTTCCTTTCGGCTATACTCTCAACAATCTCCTCTCCTCTTTTTCACACAATTGTCTACTTTTTGGTCCACAAAGGGATATAATAATGAAGTTTTGGAAATAACATAGGTCTAAAAAAATTAATTTGTTTTATGTAGAAGCTCGAGTTCACGAATTATTAAAAGAATACTTACGATTATCTTCATACAAAAAAACGTAAATTAGTTAGGGCTATTACTTTCACTTATATAACTTCCTCTTTGAGACACACTGTTAACAAGAAAATTACATAAATTTATATTAAAAAGTAACAATTCTCTCTCAAATATACTCGGGCCACGTCACTTAGAGGACCGAACGCATGCGTAGACATATTTTCCACATCACATAAAATCCATTGGCTGATGAGCGCAAGATAGGCTTGCTACGGCCTATGCAAACCGCGGTTTTTTGCCTATAACCTCGAAATGCCATTGTGCACTAACGTCATCTGAAGAAGTGGATGTAAACTACATAACAACATTCCACCTTTCTGCACCGCGGGTAAACAATTTGTGATACGTGTGCCTCTCTGCTTGCAGGCACGAGACACTGCCTTCCGGCTTCGTATAATATTCGTATACGAATATTATACGTATACGAATATTATACGACATACAATTTTAATTTATAATTCGTAAAGTCTACATTGTGAATACATGAATTCAAACTTTTATATTAATTTCGCAAAATGTTTTTTGTATCTCGATCATTAATTATGGCACAAAAGAGCGGTTAAAAACCATTTTAACATTTTATTTTGCGCTCAAGTAATTAACACGTAAAGTAAATTTTATTAGGTTGCTCACATGGGATAATATATAGGAATAACATATATCACGAAAAAGCATTTAAAAAGCGCAACTAAATCAGAATAGATTTAATTGTGAAATTGATGTTGAAATTCAGTACTCACGATATTGCGGCGTTCTCCAATCATGATTCGTTCGCCAGTCAAACATCTTCCGCTGCACTTATCCAATATCACAGTATTCGACATTGATTCAAGAGCATCTCTGCATCATTCCGCGTCGATTGCATGTCACTAATTTGTTTTACTCGCGAGTCGCGACAATATTCGCGAGATTGTAATTTGGACAAATTTCACAATTTAATTAATCGAGCAGTTATATTGAGCATTTATCGGAAATGTCATTCGCGAATTCGGTTAAAGAATTTTCTACGTCCATGGTATGTGATGACACTTGACACTCGCATACGCCTGACGAGAATCCACGATATCGATCCACAATGATAAACCCATTGTCCATTCATTTGATAATTTGCGAATTTATTTAAAAAATATTTATGTAACCAAATAAGTCCTTCTCTTTTGTCGTTAATAAGATACGCCTCAAGCGTGCGAACGATCATAATTCCCGCGAAGGTCGAATGCGTTTTCGTAACATCTGCAAGCGGCAAGATTCGGCATGATGGCGAGATATATTTACGCGAATTATTAATAATCATGCCAGTAAAATAATTAGACTGTCGAAACTCTGTGATATTTCAAACTCGATTTCGCAAAACTTTTTATTTCTGTCTTTAAATAATCGCGGTGACTGATATACGAAGAGCTAGAAACTACGCGAAAAGTATTCGTCGTTCAAAGAGCACATTTCGATGTATTATAATATTAAAAAGATCTATCAAGTATTATTTCGACTTGTTACAAGCCAAATGTAATAGTTCAATGTATAAAATTCAGAAGCACTATTAAATTCTTACCGTTTCCGCGGAAAGAGAAGTGAACGAGGCAACCTGCCGGTCTTCGATCCGGTGTAGCGACATTTTACTGTACGCTCTCACCTCTCGCCGAGGTCGCACATGACGATACTTTCGCTGAGACGAAACAATGTTTAACATTCTGAAATATAATATTTCTTAAATGAGACATCGCAACTCAATCTCATAGATTTCGACGCTTTATCTCTTCGGCACGTTTCCTTCATGATGTATAATAAGCGTCTTATCGATCATTCACTCCTCTCTGCGCGGAAACGGTAAGAATTTAATAGTGCTTCTAAATTTTATACATTGAACTATTACATTTGGCTTCTAACAAGTCCAAATAATACTTGATAGATCTTCTTAATATTACAATACATCGAAATGTGCTCTTTAAACGACGAATATTGTTCGCGTAGTTTCTAGCTCTTCGTATATCAGTTATCGCAATTATTTAAAGACAGAAATAAAAAGTTTTGCGAAATCGAGTTTGAAATATCACAGAGTTTCGACAGTCTAATTATTTTACTGGCATGATTATTAATAATTCGCGTAAATAGATCTCGCCATCATGCTGAATCTTGCCGCTTGCAGATGTTACGAAAACGCATTCGACCTTCGCGGGAATTTTGGTCGATCGCACGCCTGAGGCGTATCTTA
>NW_012026861.1:1226391-1227483 GCF_000956235.1 Wasmannia auropunctata
AAAACAGGTATTCAGAGGATCGTCGATTAAAAAATAATTTTATAGAGAAATAATGCGTTGTTCAAAATCATTTCCCTCGTTAAGTTTGATAAAATTGAATCGTACATTATCAGACGAGTGAAAACCGCACCGTTCTATTTATCGATTAATATGAAGTAGAAAGTAATACGTCTAATATGTCTAAAAACGTAATTCATAATTTTCTATTTCAATGTTGACAAGTTCAATTTCCGTCGGAATATATACCCTCCTCGCTCTGACGCAATGTTATCTTTGCCAATGTAATCTCACCTCTATACTTTATGATGCATCCTCGTTCTCCCAGGCGACGAAAGGGATCTCGGGAGAATATGCACCAAACCCATCGAATATGATGCTCCGGTGGAAGAACACTGCAACAAATTGAAAACAAAAGCATCGATATATTATAGCTATATCGCATTACACGGTAGGTATCTTAATATAAACCACTTCTGCATATCTGGTTGCACGACATCTCTTTTTAAACTTAGTTTATTCATCGGAACAAACGTGAAATTTGCCATCTGCAAAATATTTATCCGGGAATAGTTCTGCTCGCGCAGAAGAAAAATAAATATTATATATATAAATAATTCATAATATGCACATCATTGAAATCAAACGCATGGTGTCTGCGCGTTTATTTCCACGTTTTGTTAAAACAAATTCTATTTTAGTATTAAAAATAATTTCACAAATTAGAGAAATACGTAACGAAAAATATCGATGCGCACCGATCTTCAGTTTCATTTGTCAGTTATTGATGATTGTGAATTACGTATGTACAGGATGCATATGCAAACATGTAGATTAAAAAAGCAAGCAGCGCGTATCGTAGAGAAAGTTCCCAATAGAACTACCTCGAAAAATAAAGATAAGTAAATTTTTATTACGCTTCCATGGATTCCACAAAAATGTCACGATACTCAAAAGTTGCATCGATTTACGCGTCTACGCGGGCTTTTGAATAACGAATCTATGTGCGTATAAATCCAGGATTTATTGCATTTTTACCATTGTTAACGCAGTTTATTTCGAGAAAGAGAGAGAGAGAGAGCGCGCTTATATAAC
>NW_012026862.1:0-14419 GCF_000956235.1 Wasmannia auropunctata
TCCAGAATTTCCGTTGTCCTTTATATATCAGATAATGAATAACTTACCCTTCTATCTTCCATCAAAGCATACGTATCGTGTTCCTTCTCCATGAGGTATTTCAGCACATCATTGTGACCCTCGGATGCAGCAAACCAGATCGGTGCGCAACCGAGATTTGTCTCGGTTTTCGGAGATCCGCCGCTGTCCACGAGCAGCTTCACGACGTCCAGATGGCCGGCGCGTGCCGCACAATGCAACGGTGTCCAACCGTTCTTGTCGGTCGCGTTTATTTCCGCTCCCTGACCCAAGAGGACCTCCACCATCTGATAATGTCCGTGTGTCGCCGCGATGTGCAGCCCGGTCTTACCGTAACGATCCGAGCTATGCAACAATTCCGCTGATCTGCTCAACAGCAGACCTACGACAGTTATGTGACCACCGAAGCAAGCTAGATGCAAAGGGTTCCAGCCGTTTTCCGTTGTCGCTGCGTCCACCTTCGGTCAGAACGTTCTTATGTTCAATTGAAATGTTCAAAGCGACAGCGATTTAGTCCGTCTTTTTAACAGCTTGAGAAAATTAATGTAAATCTAATGTAAAGTGTAACTTTAATTTTTTAACTTAATTCTCTCGAAATAAGAAAGCTTGTTATAGCACATTGAATTTATTAGTTTTTCCTAACTAATTATCGCGATATAATAATCTCAGTTTAAGCTGCAAGCGTTTATTATTGCCTAAATTTTTGTCAAAATTGTCGTCTTAAAGTATTTGTATATACCTCTACAAATTAAGTATATACCTCTACATATTTTTTTACATATAGACAAAGTTTTGTCAGAGACATAAATTAAGATCGGCTAATATTAAATCCGAATGTAATATCATTACTATTATAATCAAATCTGTTGTCGAAGTCGTACCTGGACACCCGCAGAATTCAGAAGAAGTCGTACGACGTTCTCATTTCCAGAATAAGCAGCCAGATGAAGAGGAGTCATGCCAGATTCAGCTCCTAATTCTCCTACCAAAGATCCTCCGGCTGGTGGATCGGACTTCACGGTTCCGGGTATGTGAGTTAGCAATTCTCTAACCGTATCTGAAATCAAACCAAATATTCTTTTATAATAAATAAAATGTAAGGAGATTATGAGGAAGTACAACTGAAGGAGTGCTATTTTAGTTAACATATTTAAACATCTCTTTAAAATGATTTTAAAAATACGGATATATCGAACAAATATAAAATGCATTCCAATTTAGCAATAGCTTTTGTACGGAACTAATACGGAATTAATTATTAACTTCACCAATGATATATTATCATTAATTAGTAATACTCTGTAAATAAATAAATGCATGTATACATATAAACACAATTATTTACAAATAATTAATATATTTATTTATGAGACTTTCACTCACCGGCTTGTCCAAAGTAAGCAGCAACGTGAAGCGCGGTGACACCGAGCTTCTTGCTGGATATCCTAAGAGATTGCGTCGACCTCATCACTTCAAGTACCTGGAGGTGGCCGTGCTGAGCTGCCAGATGAACCGCGGTAAAGCCCGCGCGATTTTCGTCAGCGCATGATGCGCCAGCCCTAACCAGAGCCTTCACGACCTCGGCGTGTCCACCTTCCGCCGCCAGTTGCAGAGGAGTCGCTTCCGTCAACTTATTCCTAGCGGTTATCACACCCTGCCTGTCGAACTTCATCAGCTCTTCGATCACCTGGACACTGCCTTGCATGGCGGCGATGTGGGCGCAGGTATTTCCGTCTTTGGTGCAGGCCATCACCAGACCAGCGTGTCTTTGCAAAAAGAGTTGCGCCACTTCGGCGTAGTTGTTCATGGCCGCAGCGTGAATCGGTTTTTGTCCTTGGTCATCTGTGGCATCTATACTTGCGCCGAGTTCCAATAGTAGCTTGCAGACCTCCAATTGACCCGCTCCCGCTGCCAGGTGAAGAGGTGTTTGCTTCCTTAAAGTGAGCACATCTATCGCGGCGCCATGGTCTTGTACGAGGAACCGCACCAAATGTGTGTAACCGTTCATGGCAGCCAAATGCAGGGCAGTCCTTCCCACGCGCGACTTAGAGTTTATGAAGGCCTTGTTCGCCAACAACGCATCGCAGACTTGAAGATAGCCGTGCTCAGCGGCTAGATGAAGAGCGGATCTACCCTCGAGATCGAACACGTCCACTCGTCCGTGATTAGCGAGGAGAGTGGTCACCAGTTCCATGTGACCCCGATGAGCGGCGATCAGCAGTGGCGTCCAACCCACGGCGCTTTGCCGGTTCAAGGCCTTCTGCACTTCCGTAGCTGACATGCGACTGATCATTTCCGTCAGAACCTCGTTGTTGCCGACGAGTGCGCAGTGATGAAACGCTGATTCCTGGGCCTGTCTGGTCTGCAATGAGACGTCCGCGCCGCTATCAAGAAGGATGCGAACAATGGCGCGATCGTCGCCCGGAGCTCCGACTTCCGAGGGTTCGATTTGGGCCGCGTAATGGAGCGCGCTGGCACCTTCGTTGGTCAGACTGTTCACATAGGCAGTCGCGACTTCCGGACCCTTATTGTCTTTTACGAATTCTATCAAGTGTCGGACGACATCAGCCCTGCAACCCCTGCAGGCTAAATGCAAGGGCGTTTCTCCATTCTGAGGAAAATAGAAATCTCAGAATAAATGGAAATAATTTAACAATTATCGTCTTAAAGTTATAATTTTTTACATAAAGCATAGCGAAAAACAACATTTAATTTATTGCAATATTATATAAAAATTGTATTTCTGCGAATTAGATATCTTATTTCTTGCTTTAGTGACATACTTTTGATTTGAACATCGGATCTCCGCCATCGTCGAGGAGTAAAAGGAGTGTCGCTAAGTTCCCATGGCTGGCTGCGACGTGCACGGGCGTTTGGCCGTCATCGGTTGTCAAATTGGGACCTGCTCCAGATTTCAGTAACATCAAAGCGCATCTGTCGCCATCGGGTACTCTGGCAGCTATGTGAAGCGGAGTCTCCCGAAGTTTTCCACCTCTCACATGTACCTCTGCGCCGTATCCCAGAAGGGTTTCCACGACAGCTGGTTTGGCACTTTCCACGGCTATATGGAGTGCCGTATAGTTATCGTTAGTTATCGCGTCCACCTAGGTACAAAAAGAATAAGCAATTTTCATACAATAAAATTTAGTACTTGGAAATACATAGAAAATATCTTAAATTGAATGAAAACCAAATTTCTTGATACTTGATTTCACATCTGTTGTATATGTGAAATAAATACTTTTCAGTAAATAAAAATCTGGTACTTTCAAAATAATATAACTATACAATAAAGATTGAATTTAAAATACGCGAAACATTTAATATGTTTACAAAAGAAAAAATTAATTTCGCATTTGTCAAAATATTTATAACTAAGAAGTTACGCATACAATATCATATGATATACTCTCGTGTGATAATAGTATTTTCCACATCGCTGACAAATCACTTACCTTCTCTCCTCGTTGCAGCAGAGTGCTGATAATACCCACATGGCCGTATCCTGCAGCCGTATGAATGGACCTGGCACCACGTTTGTTTGGCATGTGCAGATAGACGCCCTTCTTGAAGAGCATAGTGGCACATTCCGAGTGACCGTTTAACGATGCTATGTGCATCAGAGTGGAGCCGTCTTTCGTCCTTTCGAAGATACTTGCTTTGAATTTATCGGCCAGCAGCTCGATGATGGTAGCGTGGCCGTTCTCCGCGGCCAAGTGCATCGGCGTACGATCTTGGTGATCGGTGATCGAGGCCGATGCTCTGACACCGTAAAAATATTTCACTAAGGTTTCGTCACCTTCGGCGCTCGCTATGTGTAACGCAGTTTGTCCATCGCCCTAAAATACGTATTACATTTTTTAGATAGCTAATATATTTTAAGTAATTATATGTATATCTCTCGATAGGGATAGTATTGCATGTAGTAAGTTTTGTTTAAAGGCAAATTTTATACATTTTAATTTTAATTTTTATATATTGGTAATACAACAAATTCGAAAAATTATTTCTTTTTTATTTTGATTACGTTAGTAATAAAATATATAATTAAACAATTACTCTTTTTTAAATTCAACTTTTTTAAATAGAACAAAACAAAGCGCGCGCTTCGCGCGCGCCATTTATTCACTATCCCTGAAACATAATACACACACGCGCGCGCACACGCACAAATACAAATATCATATTAAATATCTCTACTTTTATATATCTCTTATATGTATCTCATGTCCTATCTAAAAAAAGGCATGTCGATAACTCCTATTTCTCGTCTTACTTTTTTCTTTCAGGTATCAGTTTTGTTTTACAAAATATATATAATACTGCTAACAATATCTTTTGTAATCAACAAAAATGTCGAAACATGTTTTTTACAATGATTAAGAGAAAAAGGAATTAAAGAAATAAAATAGCGATAAAAGGAAAAAAAGAAGTGTAAGAGTTTTAAAACGAAGAGAATCAAATTCATTTGTCTTTTATAAAATATTATATAAGTACATGTTGCTTCACCTTCGTGTATTACATTTATAATTGTCAGATGCTGTGTCTAATTATTCGCTGTGATAATTATAATCTGACAATTATGTATGTAACACACGAAGGTGAAGCGATATGTATGTAATATTTTATAAAAGACCAATGAATTTAATTCTCTTCGTTTCAAAACTCTTATTCTTCTTTCCTTTCTCCTATCACTATTTCATTCCTTTAATTCCTTTTTCTCTTAATCATTATAAAAAACATGCTTCGACATATCTGTTGATTACAAAAGATATTGTTAGCAGTAGTATAATATTTTGTTAAACAAAAACTAATACCTAAAAGAAAAAATACAACACGAAGTATCAATTTTTTAAAATAAAATATTAAGACAAGGTTAATGTTATACTTTTGACAATTGTTAAATCAGAATACTGAGTAAGTGTTAGCTTTATATAAATATATGTATATAACATAATATATACATAAACGTATAAATCAGCATCACGGAAAAGCGGCAATAAATAATTTCGAGAAATGTGAGTTATCGACTTAAAATGCCTTTTTTTAGATAGAATCTTTTAATTATTACAACTCGACTTATATCATTACCTTGTTTCTAATATCACATCTTAAATATACTATACATATATTGATATTAAATAAAAATTTAAATTTTACTGATATGAATTAGTCGATACTTATTTTCATGCGTTATGTATACGCACGCTCTTTTAAATTTTTGTGACTCAATTAAGAGCCAATGTATAAATTGTTGCGTGATAGTAAAAACTGCATCGTAAAATTATATGGGATACGCAGGTACAATTGAAGTAATCTTTAGAAAATGTAAGACCGTGTCGTAAATTTTACGACCGCCTCGTTCCCAATTATTGCTCATTTAGAAACATAACTTTGCAGTTGCAGCAATTTATCATGTGCGTCATTTCTGTTTCGTGTATACGATCGATCTTGTCAAGTTTTGCACTTAATTTCCTTGCAGGGTCAAAATTGATGTCAGAATATGATTGCGGTATACACGAAATTTACGCTTTTAACGCTTTGCGTTATAATTTAAAATACTTTCATAACCTGATATCAAAATTCCATTAATTTTACCGGAAGTTAATTAAACAGTAACATTATATCGCACGTTTGTATCTCGGAAATTCGAAATTATTTACGCGTTGAAAAGATAAAAGAGTTAAATGGTAATTTCCGACTGTCATAAAATTGTAGAGAGGATAATTAAACGCGATATAGTTTACCAAAATGCGCGGCCAAAAATGGTAAAGAGTTCGCATTGTATTTACATTGCAGCGTATAATTTGCGAGCTTCGACGCATTCAGCGGTTATATATACAATTGGCAAAGTTTCAACAAAATATACCCCTCTGATCATTATCGGCTCAATTTCACTTCATCCAGGATCTTTGTGTTTGGGATTTAACGTACATTTTGCATGTCGACGACCGCACCGTAATCCACCAGGATCCGCACCATGTCGATGTCTCTTCTTCTAGCGGCCAAATGCAGGGCGGAATCACCGGCTGGCGTGGTGGCGCGAAGCTGATCTGGCGCTTGCTGTGCCAGAAGTTCCCGGCTCATCGATTGATTGCCAGCCTCGACTGCTAGCAGAAGAGGTATCTTTCCTTTCTGCGACGGAAAATGAGATTAAGGATTAAATTGTAAGTGATAAAATTTTATTCCTTTTTCCGATTCTACTCATGGTAAGTTTAGATTACGTAACATGATGAAATATAGAAATTGAAAATTAAAAATATAAATATGTATAAAAGAAAATTTTTTAAAATTTTTCTTAATTTTGTAATTTATTTTAAAAATATGATTTTTTGAAATAGCTTGCTAAAATAATCGCTGTTTGAACAAAATTCGAAAAACTTCGCTCCACTTTATAATTTTGACCGCTCACGTAAAGTATATTTTTCAAACTTAATGAATGTCAAATGTTTATGTCATTTCAAATGAAATTTAAAAAAATGAATTTACTACATTTATTACATTTTACTACATTTTATAATTATTAATTACGAAAAATGCTTGAAATGACCGTAAAAATATTCTATCGAGAGATACTAATATTTCGTGTAAAGAAATCGACAGATATTATCGTAATACATGACACGGGAATTTTCCGTGCTTATGCGAAACATTCGAATATCGATATGTTATATCGGCTTGATATAACATGAATCGTTATTGTTTTTTTCCATGGGCGGCGAAGTACAGGGACTTGTCCTCGATCGGTGGCGTCGTACTATCGCGACGGGGTTGTATGACAAAGGGCGAGGGAGACAGGGAGGAAAAAGCGAACTGGAGAAGAGTTATGGCGCCGTTCGGTACCAGGTAGCGATCTCTCGGCGCGCGGCACCTGTCACGCGAGAAACGCGGACGCGAAACGGGAGCATCACGCCGCGTCGCTGGTTATTGTAGAAAAATCTTTATCTTTGTCTAATTTCGAAGTTTCGAAACCAACGTGTGTCTACTTATGGTGTCACACGATTAGCCCGTCCTGAACAGTTGAAAAAATCGACTCGGTTGGCAATTTCGGGCTCCCTCGAACCTCGATACATTTGCTCGAATTTCTATTTGCCCTTTATGCAACTTTGTGAATTTATTTCGGGCTGTACTTACACCGTCGACCTTTAGTCTGATGTCTCGTCCGGCAGCGCCTAAGAGAGCTCGTAGGATCGACGTCGCCGTGCCTGTTTGTCTCGATGCCACCAGGTGAACCGCCGTTTGTTGTCTCGGCTGTGCACAATACATGAATATGTATATTCCAAGAAGTCACGGATATTTATTAAACAGAGTAATTTAAGTCAATTTAATGTCGATTCTAGCACTCGTAAATCCGTTATTTAATTATCATTGTCTCGTTATTTAAATAGGTACCAAAAAAGTGATAAAGTAAAATAGTCATAAAAGTCTAAACTATAAAAATTAGCCAGAGAATCTGTGATTAGGCGGAATTAAATTACTTGCAATAATTCAAAGTAAAGCTCTTTTCTAAAAAGCCTCAGAATATAATCTTATAAGATTTTACTACACGCTCATAAATTTTGTTCTAAAATCGCTATGACTGACTTCCTTAGAAAAACAAAATTATTCGTACCCCTCCAGTGGTGTATGGATCAACACCTCTCTTGGACAGCAATAATTTAACGACGTCCTCCCTCGAATACATAGCAGCGATGTGGAGGGCATTGTAATTGTCCTGCAGAAATTGTGTCAATGAAATGCATTTGGAAGATGTCCACCTCGAATATCAATTCGAAACTCTCGATCAATTTATCCGATAATGAATCTTGCAAATTATGTAGTCGCTCCGAATTCTTTTCATTAGATTTTCATTGGATTAGTAGTCAACGTGCAAGAAACGAGTTTTACGGAAATATGTAAGTAAAATGATAATGGAGCCATGTGTTCTACCCTGCCGCGCCCGTTTCGGGCTTGACTCTTTGGGCTTGATGTTTCAGGTTTCAGGTTTCTGATCGCGGCGTATCAGCATGCTATTTGAAAATTATATTGGAATCATTGTGGGAGCGGTAGATCGATAGTCGCGGAGTATGCAACGCCTCGCACGTGTTTGCAAAGTGATGCCCTAATATAGTTAACGTCACGTCGCTCTTAACATAAGGAGCAATACGGAGCTGTATGCAGAAAGCCCGTCTTCGCGCATTGACGCTAATAATAATTACATCTCTCATTAACAATAATTAACCTTCTGTTGTTGGTAAATTACTCGCTCATGCAGCAGTCGTGCACGTCGCAACCTACGGCGGAGATTTTAAATAACGCGACCGTCATTCTTTCCTTTCTTTCTTTCCTTCTTTCTTTTGCCCCCGAGACACGTGGGACATTTGAAATCGATAAATTTTACTATAGACTTCTTGCGGCGTTCCCAATGACTTTCAGAAGGTTGCACCGTGCGCGCTACATAATTGAACCCCTGTCCGGGGTGTCAAGCGCAAAAAGCCAGCTCGGTGGGCAGCTTTTTAAAGGTTTAACGATCAAACTTTAATCTACCCTTAGAATCAGATCCCTTTCTCGTTGCAGCTGATAGCGAGCCAACTTGGCGGCCTACTTATCCATTTACACGGGTGCCCGTCTTTGTCCACTCGGTCAGTAAGTATAAGCCCCTTGACCTTGGCCCTCCTTCACGCAATCGTTCCCTCCCGACTTAGTCACTTGACTTAGCACAGATTGCGGCCTGATCATTAGCTGTATGTACACGTTTCGTGGCACGCGTCACCTTCGCGGATATTATTACGTGCCAGTGCCACGTAACCCCAGCACGAGAACTTATCGCGACGGCAATGAATCAAGGAATGATGAATCAAACATTTTTTCCCCTTGGTTTTAAATGCAATATGTCGAAAAAATTTTTCCGCCCGCGTATGATTCCTACTGATAAAGTAATTAAAGCTTTCTTGAATTTCATTAAGGATGAAGGACTCGATTTGTCGAACGATTTGTCTTATTTGTCGCAGAGTACTTGCATTGTTTCTGGCTCCCACGTCGGATCCGAGATCGATCATCCGATCGAGTAGCGCGCTGCGGTTGTCCTTTACTGCGTACATCAACGGCGTCATCCCCGTCGTCTGCAAATAAAAAAAAATCTTTGTTTAGAAAAATGAGTTTGTCGCGCGATTTATAATTGTCCGACCGTCTCGCGTCTATCTAAAACTTCTTGTTAAAGTCTCCCGCGAGTGAGACTCTTCTGTGACAAGGATTCATTTTGTCTATTAAAACGTACTTTCGCGATTATTTCTGAAAATCTGATTGATTTTTTCGTGCCGAAAAAATTCTTCGATCTCTTCGTCACAGTCATGTGAATTGATGTGCCGAAAATTACAAGATTTTTGGAAACTAACCGTGTCCAAAACACCGGCGAGCGGCACGATGAAGCCATCCTCCCCGGCGCTCTGCACCGTCTTCTCCAGAGACTTGAGCAGCTGGTCCACGGGGGCCCATTCCCCGCGTGCCGCCAGGCCCAGCAGCCTCTGGGCCCCTTCTCTGGCGGTCGCGCCCGCGGAGCTGGGCTTACTTCCGGGCTGCGTTGCCTCTCCCGCGGTCGCACCGCCGTTGCTTCCCGTCGAAGCTGAACCACCATCTTCCTTGCTGCCCAACGGGCTGTCCTCTTTGCTGGAGGGATTCTTCTTGTCGTCCTTGCCTCCCGGTGGCTTCTTGCTGTTACTGCTCATGCTATGCTACGTATCCCACTGCGTGGGACGCGAGCATGATTCGCTCGAGCGACTCACTCTCGTTCAAAATTGCACACTGTTAATGCGGTACACGGAACAGCGAGAAATTGTACGGCCATCGTTTGGCGCGGCGTACATTTGACAGAATGGATGGTCACGACGCTCACATTTAAATGGCTTTGAGCGACTTTGAGAGCTAACGAGAAATAAGACAGTTTTACTTATATAAGACTTTATATAAGACTTTATATAAGACTTTATATAAGACTTTATATAAGACTTTATAGAACTATTATACGAACAATTATTTTATGTACAATCGAGATATATTTGCAATAAGTGCGAAGAGTGAATGCTCCAAAATGTATTATCGGAATAATACATTTGAAACATTCAAGACGATAACACTTTCATAGAAAAAAATACGAAAGTAAGTCTAACAAAACCACTGAAGGTGTCATTATATTTAAAGAATTAATCTTTTCTTCGCGACACTTGTAACATTTGTGATATTCCGGAATTCAATAAATATTTGTGTGTATTTATAACTAAAAATAAATTAATGTATTCCCAAAAATTATTAACACTTAAGATTTTGTGTAGTTATTGCGCAGTAATTTTTAAGAAATTAATTAACAGCAGTTAACATTACATATATGTATTTTGACGGTTCAGTACAAACTTCTGGCCCTCCTCAGTATTAAATAAGTAGAGTGCCGCGAACGTTCAAGTGTATTCACATCACAATATCCAGTAAAAGTGGAAAGACTGGGTGAGATCTGCAGATAACGAGCTTTCCTAATTAAAAAATTAATCTGTTAATATAATAACACGTTATTTTTTAAATTAAGGATGCAGGATTATTCGCAACCCTCACTCAGTCTTTACGTTATTATGCTCGAAGATCTATTAATCTCTAAAATATATCTCTTTAGTGTAAATGCAAGAAGAAGATCAATGAATATAACGACGCTTTCAGTGAGTTCCATTGGATTTTTTACTTCGCGTTTTGTATGAGAGTACCGTCTTGAGAACTGAAACAAAAGGTCCTTACAGTTGACGCACTTATTTTATTACTCGGTCAATTGCGTCGAATGAAAATGTTAACGGCACCGAAACAAGTGTTAACTGCACGGTCAACCTGGCGATTCTGAAGAAGGTAATGTAATCCAGGGTGAGAGAGTTGAGAAGACGAGAGAGAGGGTTGCTTCCCTTCGGGCCTCGGCTCGCTCGGCAGGATCGACCAATCGCCGACTCGTTCTCGCGGTTCGTTAGGGTAACGTTGCACCAATACTCCTCCACCTTCGACCTGCACGGATTACTTTTCGCGCACACAGACGCGAATCCGGTGGTAGGCCGTGCTGGCCGTCGCTGGTAGCAGGTAAGGAAATCAGGTAGGAGGTGGTGGTTCCAGGTGGAGGAAGGGTTGAGAGTCGCGGAGGGGCTGTTATGGCTGCCGTCGACACGCGACTTCCGGACCAGCCCGGCAGGCACGCTATCCGTCTATCTTGAATCCACCGGACTCTGCCACGGCTCTGAATAACGTCCCTCATTCTTCTTCGCTTTCTCTCGCTCGAGACTAAAGACTCGCTCGTGCGTGGTCTCTATTTTTCGCTCTCACAACATGGCTTTTTTTTCTTTTTCCTTCGATAATATAGGTACGTACACTTTCGGCGAGCAGGGAAATGC
Organism: Wasmannia auropunctata; assembly: GCF_000956235.1. Classification (NCBI taxonomy): domain Eukaryota; kingdom Metazoa; phylum Arthropoda; class Insecta; order Hymenoptera; family Formicidae; genus Wasmannia; species Wasmannia auropunctata. The sequence goes on from NW_012026862.1 coordinate 11,412, forward strand.
GAGTCGCGTGATAAAAACGTGCGATAAATTGTATTTAACATAGATGACATTATATAACATTCACCAAGCCAATTAGCTATGAAAAACATCAGGGAACGTTTAACAAAATCTCGAGATATTTTTTCCAATATAAGCAAAGTAAAAATATTTAAAAAATCTAAAAGGTTGTCTTCTTTAATTACTGAGAAAAGTATTCAATTTACGTTACAAAATTTAAAATTCCAAGACTTAGTTTTTATTTGAATATTACAGTATGTATTATATAGATCGTAGCCTACATATATCGCGGTATTGCTGCAATAGTGTCATATCTCGAAAATTGACAATTTTGAGTTATTCATCACCAGATAAAAGTACACGCCAAAATCCATCTTTTTCAATGAATAACTCAAAATTGTCATTTTTTGAGATATGACACTATTGCGGCAATGCCGCGATATGCAGACAAGTTTCTCCTGTTGATTTACAAGCTGATTTATTTGTGTTATGATGATTGAAAGTGAATATGATTTTAATTATTTAAAGAAATATCTTGCTAATAGTTGTATATTGAATACTGGACGAAACGTACGATGTTTGTTTTTCACAATTTGCAACGCTAAAAGTTTAGTTCTCGGCCATTTTTTGAATATTTTTGAAATATATTAACTACCCGTGAATGGGTATACATAACGAGGCAGTGAACAGATAAGTATTTTACTGTTATTTTGTTTGCATGTAGTTACCAGCAAAATTCATTTGTGGAAGTTATCATTGAAAAGATTTAAAAAAAAATGTGTTTTGCAAAAATCGATTAAAGATTATCGGAAACCACAGATGAAAGATAATGCGTGGGAAAAAATTAGTGAAGCTTTAAGTATACCTGATATACTCATTTTAATTTATTATTAATATTACAAATTTTAAATTTGTAGTTAATATTAATTTAGTAATTATTAATATTTACTCTTAATAATTTTATAAACTGCGTAAAAAATTAAATTATTTTAGACATGTATTGTTTTTATTTTGCAGTTACATGTCGCACATATATATTATTTTATATGTAACTTTGCTACGTATAACTGCAAAATAAAAAAAAGTACCTGCCCAAAATAATTTAATTTTTACTACATGTAAGCCAAATTACAAAGAGGATTTTCTACGCAGTTCGTGTATACGCAGTTTTAAAATTATTAAGAGTGAATATTAATTACTAAATTAATATTAACTGCATATTTAAAATTTATAATAATAATAAATTAAAATGTATATATTCATCAAGTCTACTTAAAGCTTTACTAATTTTCTCCCACGCATTATTCTTTATCTGTTGATTACGATAATCTTTAATCTTTTGCCGAACACATTTATCTTTTAACCTTTACAATAATTATACTTCTAAAAATGACATTTTGCCGATAACTACATGTAAATGAAAAACACAAAATACTTGTTTGCTGTCTCGCTACGAATGCTCGTTCACGGCAATACATTCAAAAAATACTTATTCAAAAAATAGCAGAGAACACATCGTACGTTGCAGTATTCAATGTGGCTTACTGTTGGCAAGATATTTCTTTAAATAGTTGAAATCATATTCACTTTCAATCATCCAACAGAGATAAATCAGCATGTAAATCGATACGAGGAACCTGTCTGCAGCATATGTGTAAGCTACGATCTACAATGCAACTGTAATATTTAAATGAAAATTATAAGTCTTTTAAATTTTGTAACGTAAACTGAATATTTTTCTAACCAATAAAAACGTTTACGTACAAATTAGTTTTTGGTGTAGTCATACAGTGTAGTGGACACGGCGCACACAGTCTATATACATATATAATATAGATCTCGGCTGTATGACGTTAGCATAAAAAAATCGTCTAACATCATAACCAATTGCTTCTCGTTTTGCCAACGTTAGTAATGCTGCTTAAATTGCTAACTATCTAGGAATAATATTTAAATTGCTATTTAAATTGCTATTTTAAGGCAATAATAACATATAAGGCAAGAGCGACATCGCTTGTAGCGTACATACTTTATTCTTAGAAAAGCATGGCATTGACTTTAGATAGAAGACTAGATAGTGTCAGTTAAGAAGATATCAACAACATTGATATGAGTTTGCATTTGCGGTTATCTGTGATATTTACGTTCACTCTGTTGCATCATCAATATATTACGAACGTCTTACTAATGCGTTGACAATCACATCAGTTGATTGAAAGCGTTCTCCGCATTGCAGTGGTACGCCTCTCTACTCGGTTATTTCAATTCGCGATATATTCGAACGCATTAAATCACCAGGCAGTGTTTTGTAATTTATCTCACAATTGTCTCAGTGCACGTGCGCTCGTGTGAGTGTACGCTCGTGTATTTGTGTGTACGTGTGTGTATAATAGATAGGAGACAAAGTTTGATAAGATTGATAGGAGCGAAACGGTCTACTGCGACATTGTACTGATTAAAAAGATTATCGATATTAATTTTTATTTTTTATGTGCTAATAAAAATTGAAGTTTAAAAATCTCTCATGCGTCCATTTCTACCAATGTATAGAGATTAACTTTAATCTCGGTTTAATTTACTTTTTATCTTTTTTAAGTTCTAAGAATCAGTTAAGAATTCAAAAAGATCAATTATCAAAAGATAAGCAGGAAGTTGAACTGATTATAAGATTAAAGTTAACCTATGTTGATAGAAATGCATCAGTCTGCAGATATGTATATATTTTTATTAATATGAATATAATCTTGGATGTGTCGTTGTTTTTCTCGTTGTCTACAAATAGTCCAGGCAAAAAAATATTTTAACTTTTTATTAAATATCATACGATCGTTTTTAAATGAGTGTAATATGCATGTTTGTGTGTGTGTGTGTGTGTGTGTGTGTGTGTGTGTGTGTGTGTGTACATACACACATCTATATACATATTACATCTGTTATATATAGATACATCTGTTGTATATCTGTTATAACAGATGTATAACAGATGTATCTATATATATATATATATATAT
>NW_012026862.1:14439-39542 GCF_000956235.1 Wasmannia auropunctata
TGCCTAAGTGACTGGAGTTCAGACGTGTGCTCTTCCGATCTTATATACATACTGCAGTGTGTTTAAAATTTCATAATACAAACTTTCTACATGTAGAGCATTGTCTTGTTCATCAAAATGAACAAAAAAATTATAAATAGACAGTAAACGTTTGTTCAAAAATCAATATTAATAAGGTATTAAGAAATACTTTCTATTTCTATAAAAGGTATTTGATACATCCTAGCAAATATATGTAGATAAACCTTCTATATAACATGTATACGTATATATGTATATGTATATATGTAAATATGTTGTACAATATATTATACCGCAATTATATTTCGTGTTTACTGGGATTATATCCATAAGAACGTTTTTTCTTCAAGGCTTGCATGACATCAAAACAAACATAATAAACATACGATCTCGCAATCTTATCATTTTCGAATTTACAAGTTATATTTGCTATATTTCCTATATTTATATTGTAATAAATTAGATACTTGTTCAATTATAACAGACAGACGCTTTTATAGTAAATGAATAAATTTTATAATGCGTGTATTTATAGTAAATGAGAGAATTTTGTGTGGTATTTTTTTAAAAGAAAAGTTTATCTCTGTACAAATGTCTGACATTTTAAACATTTTTAAAAATTAAATTACAGAAAGTACATTTAAAAAAATGTATTTACTGATCTTGTTATCTCGAACTATTTTGAATGAACTTGACACTACGGAAACGATGGATTATCTATTCTTGTTAATCGTTATTAATCAGGAACGTGTGACACACATATTATAATTACCTTTAAGAGGGATGATTAAGCATTCAGATATTATCGTTACGGATACAAGATAAGGATTTTACTCCTATACTAGAGCCTATAAGTTGACGTAAAGTTTAGTAAACGTCTCGCTTGCTTACGCGACACAAGTCTGACCGGTTTTTCTTTCTTTTAGAAAGATGCTTTCTTCATTCAAGACGGTTTCGCGATACATCGCGTCCGGAATTTTAAATCATCAAAACCATTTACGATGTTTTTCTATGTTGCATCCTAATTTTAAAGGTAAGTGAAGAAAAGTTACAATAAAATTAATTATATGAACTTTGAGATTCAATACGGTATAATAAATTTGAACAAGTGCAAAATTTAACATTTGAATTGTATTACACTGAAGGACGCTGTATCGATTGATAGTTTCCATATTTGAACAATCTTCCCTTATCTGTATTAGAGATAATTTTCGATAATGTTGATATTGGTATAATTTGAACTTGAAATAATAAAATATCACGAATTATTTCTTTGAGATGCGAATAGATGACAATATTATTTCTTCGACCATGTTCGGAAATTGCTATCGGCGTTTACATTATTTTAACAGCATTTTAATATGAGAGAAATTTAGTTATCGAAAGATTAGAGATGTTATAAAATCGACTCCAAACCTAAAACTATGAACAAAACTTGATCAGTGATCTGTTTTAATATTGCGATTAATTGCAGAACGATGTCAGCTTCGAAGGTCGACTATCCAAGGGAAGGTCAAGTTTTCTCATGCAATCAAAGCCGCTCATATGTACAATCCCGGCGAATTTCCTCTAATGGACAAAACCGTCGGACAGTTGTTAAGCGAGGCAGTTGCGACGTGGCCCGATCGGACTTGCATTGTTTCGATTCCTCAAAATGTTCGTTTAACGTTCACCCAGCTCCTTCGGCGGGTCGACTCGGTGGCCGCGGGTCTCAAGAGGATGGGCCTGAAAAAGGGCGATCGGCTGGGTCTTTGGGGCCCGAACGATCTGGAATGGTTTATAACTTTCCTGGCCGCGTCGAGGGTGGGATTAATCGTCGTCGCGATCAATCCCGCTTATCAGCAGAACGAATTGGTGTATTGTTTGCAAAAAGTTGGCGTAAAGGCGACTGTCTCGCCCGAGACATTTAAAACGCAGAATTATCCGAAGATGTTGTTTGCCGCCAAGGAAGTGTGTCCCACTTTGGAGCATATCATCATTTATTCGCCCGATTATGTTACGTAAGAGAGATTTTAAACAAAAAACTTATCACATTTGAGCGTCATTATCATGCGTTCTCAGAATATAGCGTAGCGTGTAGAGATACTTTAACATTAAATGTTGTTATATTTATAAATCGGCCATTTTTCTCATAAATAATTTGTGGCACTCTCGGTGAGAAGCAATTTTTTTCAAAGAATACTCTCTCCCATCTTCGTTAACAGCCGCTTATTTAAAGTCAATAACTAACATACGCTAATAGAGAATTTAAATGACGCGAAATTTTAATGAAATTATTGTTTTTACGACTTTGTTTGTTTTTTCAAATGGTTATGTGAATTTGTGTAGACGATCTTTCGTGAGCTTTTATGTTCACACACACCAGAACGCGATCGCTTCACTCATCCATGAATATCGCGTGAGTCCTCGCACTTTGACTGACAGAAATCTTTTGCTCGACTTTACGAAATGGATTAAGAACACGTGATTATTGTATCAAGACGCTTGTGTATCTCGTGCTGCTTGTATTTTTGTTAATGTTAGTTTCTATACAACTTATGATGTCCATTAGATTCTGAACAAATTGGTCCGTGTTTATCGTTCTTTGTTGAAACTGCAAGTATAGGTCTTCAAATTTTTTATTATATAACAAAAAACATATTGAATATAAAATTAAACGTAAAGTTTAGCAGGTTTAGCTATATTTAATTAATACGTAATAATTAAAGACATTTTTATATGTACGTTTTAATATATTAATCAAAAATTACTCTACTGTGCGTATAATATTTGAATCTTATTACAATATAGATAGTTAGTAGAGTCAAAATGTCTCTCTCAGAACAGAGTTTAAATATACTTCTTGGTAAATGGCCAAGGTACAAGCGTTCGGTTTCATGACATGAGAACAGCGTATCGATCTGACGCCGAATAGAAGACAAAGATTGAACGACTTGAAATACTGGGAAAGGTGACGGTGTTTAAAACGAAACAGTTTCAATGCCGAGGAAAGCGTTCACCAGCGATATCTCGTTTCAAGCATCTCGTTTCCTCGAAACCGTTTTCATTTTTTCCATTATAGATTTTCGTCCTCCTCGTAATACCACGTACGCCGTTGCACTCCGCCGATGCGCGATCTCGCGTATCGTGTGTTTTCTTTTAGTTAGAGCGTGGCGCTACAGAACCTCGAACTTTTACCGAGATCAACCGATTTGATTAATAACCGTGCCGTATGGAAGAATCATGGATGCAATTAGGTTAATAGCTTCACCGAGGTCTATCCATTCGCGCTCGCAAACAACGTGTCATTGAGCGAATGCAAGCGAATACTCAGCGAATACGTTCAATTTACAGCGGTACGCATCGCTTCGCCGACGTCGAAGTTTCGGCAACGAAAGCGGAAGTGGACGCAATCGCCGCCGAACAGGACACAATATCGTGCTATGACGGATGTAACATACAGTTCACGTCCGGTTCCACCGGAAAGGCCAAAGCCACGCTTCTCTCGCACAGAAGTCTCGTAAACAACAGCATGGAGGTGAGACGTTCGAGCAAAAAAGTCATTGATTTATTAGACAATTGCATCGTATAACTCGTTTGCAGAATTAATTGAACAATTAAGAAATTATATTTATATTTTTAACTCATAAACGACAGCAGCGATAGGATAACAATTTAAAGCGATTTCTTTGAAACTAACGAAATTCTTTTATGCTTCACGTTTGGCCCAAGTTGAGGTAAAGTGCCTACTGTGCTTTATACTTTAAGAAATAAATTACACAAGTCGTCTTATTTTTGCATTGGCAGTCTGCGAGAAGGGTGAAGATAACTATTGAGGATAAAATATGTTTAAACATGCCGCTTTACCACGCGTTCGGCATGTCAATGGGTCAATTGCTTGTCTTTAACATGGGGAATACCCTCGTCTTGGAAGGACGCTCCTTCGATCCGGTGAAAACCTTGGAGGCGGTAGCGCAAGAAAAGTGTACCATTACATACGGAACGCCAACTATGTGGGTGAGCAAGGACGAAATAAATGCATGCCAGATTGCTTGAAAAATTTCTGTTCGATATAGATTACTTTGCGATAAGCCGTCATACATATTGTGCGCATACATTTAATGTATTTATACAAATATGACGATAAGAAAAAAACACTTGTAACGATGTGTTATTGGCTAATTGCTAATAAGATCGAAAGTTAGCGGGGAGTCGGTAGGAGTGCGCGATAAGTAATCGCTGGTCATGCTTCCTGGGTGGAATTCCAAATCGATGAAACTTGTATGATTCATGAATAAATCCCGCTCTTGTTATATTGGTCTCGCACAAAACGGTTTTTTCTTCGAATTTCTAATTTCTATTTTTAGTATATCCGTATTATATTGATAGCAAGTAAAATTATCTTTGCATTTAATAATTTGTATTAAACTGACCATTCTTTATTCATTCACAAGTAAGACTCCAAATATGAAATTTAAAGTTTGTTTAATGTTATTAGTCATTATAATATTATTTAAATTGATAAAATGGCGTTATCTCTTATACAGAACTAGTATAATTTAGAGTAAAATTAGCTAAAAGATTATTTATAGTTTATACACATAAAAAAAAACAAGTAAAAAATATAATTTTTTGATCATTTTTTTCTTAGTTGCATAGTTAGTTTTCTGTAATAAAAATCATTCTGAATATCGTAATAATGTGAGTATCTTGATTAATTAAAAACAATTTATCATTTATTACTATTTTAACATCAGCATATCAGTGTATTGGCGATTCTAATATCTTACTGTGATCAAAACATCAATTAAAATGATTAACTATTGAAGGCACGTATCAGTGATGTCATAATTATTTTGATTTATACATACTAATGCTTTACGACCCGCGATCAATGTGCAAGATATTTGTAGTTAATCATTTTAACCGATCTCTTAAAACAGTAAGCAATCGCTTGATGTGCTTCTGACGTTAGAACTTAATAACGACGGTGTTTCAGCTAATTGTTATGAGAAACTCTACCCGCGTTTATGCACGTTCAATATTTTATGGGCACATAGACGCACACTGTTTTCATACGTAAAGACATCTTTCTGAGAAACTGTGTAATAAATAAGAGGCATATTATATCTTATATTTTTTACTTATTCAGTGTCGCAGGTTGTTACAAACTCGTATATATAATAACATTTAAAGAATTTATTTCTTCAGCAATTCTCATTTTTTCAGAAATTTATAGAAAATTAATATTTGGATCAAGGCGAATTTTATTTAGGTGTAATTTCACTACAGGTAAACTTACTCGAGGCACAACAACGGTTGCAACTACCGACGGCGAGTCTTCAGGCAGGAATTACCGGTGGTGCACCCGCGTCTTCTGAACTGTTTAAGCGAATACGAGACTTGCTGGGTTTCAACGACATGACGGTAAGTCGAAGTTCTGACTCTCTTCAGCTTCAGCAAATTATTAATCAAAAAATGAAATAAAAATCGCAATGATCTTGAAGAGAATTGTAAATGTTAGAAAACAATTCCAATATATTTATATAGATATGTTATATACTTATATTTATACAGAATATTATACTTATTATATATTCTTGTTTTAATGAATTAAAGTTTTCACACATTACAGAGCATATACGGCCTCACAGAAACAACAGCTATTGTATTTCAATCGATACGTGGAGAGGATAGGCATCTTTCGGAGACCACCGTCGGTTATTTGTCGAATCATACTGAAGCGATGGTATACGTCAATTCTTTAGTCTGAAAATAATTTCCTCAAATTTCGACTTTAATTTTATTGTATATATATATTTTGACGTATATCTTTGCCGACTAGATCGTCGATCAAAACGGTTTGCCTGTCCCCTTTGGAAAAACTGGCGAACTTTGGATTCGCGCGTACAGTACAATGATGCGCTATTGGGACGACGAAGAGAACACGAGGAAGACGATGACGGAGGACGGCTGGTTGAAAACGGGTGATCAATTTGTCTTGCAGGAAAACGGATACGCTACTATAGTCGGCAGGCTCAAAGATATGCTTATTCGGGGAGGCGAAAATATTTTCCCTAAGGTGAATATCATGATTAACGGTGTACGATTTGTATTACTCCCTCACTAGTTAATACATCTTATTTTTCGGTGTAGAAGAAAAAGAGTCGATTGAAAAAAATATTAAAAAATAAAAAACGACATATTTTACAGGTTGTTTTCAAAAATAGAAGTGTTTAAATTTTGTAGTAAATTATCTTAAAGAGAGATTTTGGTGCTATTAATTATTATTATTCCGAATAATTTAAATATTCGTAAACTTGAGACTTACTTTCTCGAAACAGTGAATTAACGCAATTTAAAAGTTTCACTCACTTTGCATTTTTCTGCAGGAAATCGAGGACTTCCTGGTGACCCATCCCAAAGTAATGCAGGCGCAAGTTATAGGGGCATATGACGAAGTCTACGGAGAAGAGATTTGTGCGTGTATTCAACTACGCAACGGCGCGACGATGACGAAGAACGAGCTAACGGACTATTGTAGAGGCAAAATAGCGCACTTTAAAATACCGCGTTACGTAGAGTTCGTAAATGAATATCCAAAGACTACTACCGGAAAAATTCAGAAATTCCGTCTGAAGGAACAAATGGAGAACAGTGGTGTAATACCGAAACATTTATAATAAATGTAGACAATATGACTTTGAAGAAAATCTAGTAAAAAAATTAAATTAAAAATTTAATTATAACTACCGCGAGATTTAAGGGGAGTTTTACTGTTGCCGGCCATAAAATTAGTCCTTTTTCATGAATTTTTTTAAGGAAATTTATTATATACAGTAAAACGCGAGTTTTTGCATAAACTTATATTATTTAATCAGCAAAAAAATATATTTTTTATTTACATAAAAATGTATTTTAATGCCTTTAAGTGGCGATTGAATGTGGCATGTTTTTCGAGCTGATGGAAGTAATTATGAAAAAACGAATTAAAATATCGACTTGATTCTTTTTTTTCTTGATCTTAATACTTTAACGCATGGTGTGAACTAAAATCATGATTTTACAACAAACATTCAATTTGTTATTAATACAAATTTGAAAAATTTTTAGAGCAAACAAATCTTTTTTTTAAATGCTACTATTTTTACAAATTTCAGGTAATTGACATTATTTTAGTTCACGCCATGCGTTGAAGTATTAGAATCAAGAGGAAAAAAGAAGCAAGTTAATATCTTAATTCGTTTTTTCGTAATTACTTCCGTTAGCTCGAAAAATATGCCACATTCAATTGCCACTAATTGGGATAAGTTTATGCAATAACCCACGTTTTACTATATATAATATATTTTCTTTAAAAAATTCATGAAAAAGGACTAATTTTACGGCCGGCAAAGGCGAAACCCCTCTTAAGTTAGAAATTAGTTTACAAAACTAGAGAATTATGTATCTATTGTACATACGATTAACATTATGAAAAATACTGCTCAATATTTGCGATTAATGTTATGAAAAATATTATTGTATATTTGTAAAAGTTTTTTAATCTTCTGTACGTACATACATTGCAATCGCATGTTGAAGAGTAGATATATTTTGTCAGAATAAAATAATCAGTTCAAATAATTTTTTAACTCTTAATAATAACCTTTTTTTTATGAAAAGTTATGATTAATTATTAAGCAAATTACGCGCGCGTGCGCGCAATTCGCTGCTATTGACGATGCCCCGTCGGTAAAGCAGTGTCTCGATACGTTCATGGTCGCGGTTGTACTCGGTGCGTTGCCGGATTTTTAATAGCGAAAAGATCTGTTTGTTCTTGATGTAATTGTGACACGCTCGAGTCAGAAGATTTTCGAGCCATGGCCGAATATCTGGCGTCCATTTTCGGGACTGAGAAGGACAAGTAAGCGTCAAATTATATATTTTTGTATCGTTGCTCCGTATAAAATAGGTTAGGTTACGAGTCCGTGATAATGTGTAAATCTCGTCGTTCATTTTTCTCTTGCAGAGTCAATTGCTCCTTTTATTTCAAGATAGGCGCCTGTCGACATGGAGATCGATGCTCGCGAATTCACAACAAGCCAACCTTCAGTCAGGTAAGATATTTTTGCTTAATCATCTTCGTCTATAATAATTTGCATATCGCAGTGTTTATATCCGTAGTGCTTTTTATAAACTCACATATTTGTAACTTATCATTAAAATTGCAAAGCTTTTTTCGTGCGGCTAGCAATAAAGTATGCCGCAACGACTGCGATTGTTTTAGCGCATTAGAATTTATACTAGTATTTTTGTCTTGAAACATTGAATTTTAACACAAATTAATTATCTAAATGAAGCCAAGAACCTGATAGAATTTAATTTTATCGCATCACACGCGATATCTCGTTTATGCAAGTTATGTGTTCTTCAGACGTGTCTACTGCAGAATCTTTATGTAAACCCTCAGAATTCTGCAAAAAGTGCAGACGGATCGCACTGTAAGTATTGAACCTTAATGGGAGTATTATGTAATATACAAAAAAAAAAGAGCATTACGTATGGAACGTATTTTACGACAGTGGTTGCAAACGTATCTGACGAAGAGATGCAAGAGCATTATGACAATTTTTTCGAGGACGTTTTCATCGAGTGTGAGGACAAGTACGGCGAGATTGAAGAGATGAACGTGTGCGACAATCTAGGCGATCACTTGGTCGGAAACGTTTACATTAAATTCCGCAGGGAGGAAGACGCTGAGAAGGCGGTCAACGATTTGAACAACCGTTGGTTCGGCGGGCGACCGGTTTACGCCGAGCTCTCGCCCGTCACCGATTTCCGTGAGGCCTGCTGTCGCCAATATGAAATGGGGTAATTTTGTAAACTAACGCGATTTACAGAACCATAGTAAATAGGCACGAAATTGTATACGTGAATTGTATACGTTTAGCGAGTGCACGCGCTCCGGATTTTGTAACTTCATGCACTTGAAGCCCATCTCCCGGGAGCTCCGCCGATACTTGTACAGCCGGAAGAAGGGCAAGGGCCGATCGAGATCGCGATCGAGATCGCGAGGTCGCGACCGCAGGAAGAGATCCCGATCACGCGATAGAAGATCCCGATCGAAAGAGCGACGTAAGGGAAGAGACGAAAAGGGCAGAGATGGCCGATCCGGTCGTTATTAATAAAATTTTACTCATTTAAGATTTAGTTTCTTAATATATATCCTAGTTCTATTTAGTTTGTGATATTTGATGAATTATACAAAATTATTTCTTTAATATTGAACAGATTGAAAGTTTATATTAAAAAGACTTTCTGTCTAAGTATCAATTTTTTATTTGCTGTTTTATTCTTACCGTTCAATATCGAATTGCCTGTAGTATTGTGATTCAAGTTCTGTAATAACGGTACAGGGGGCAGCACCGATTCACATACACTTAAGTTAAAAAATATTGCAATATTGTCTTTTTACAAGATGTATTTTTTTGTGTATGTATATTCTTTAAAATAGATAATGTATACTCTCAAATATTTAGTAATGTATATTCTCAAGTTTTTAGTTTTTGCATTAAAATATTGGGCAAAATATTCTGTCGATGTCCTGATTTCCCTTTTCTATTTAACAAATATGGATATTAAGAACAATAAAACTAAAATATAAATTTACTATAAATTATTAATTACACAATTTATACTTTTTTCTAAGATGAGCGTAATGTGGAATTTTTAAATATTAATACATTTTTAATGAGATAATTGTACATTTGACAATCATTTTAGTTATATTTTAGAGACAATGTTTATAAAAAATAAGTAGAGATTTAAATTAAAATTTTTTTTAAATTTTCTTTTTTGATATTTCCTGCTAGAAACTTGCACATTTACCACAAGATGTCACCTGTAGTATCTTGTATCTTTAAGTTTTATTTTTAGTTGATATAATTATTATGTTATACTAAAAAAATCATTTTAGATGAACTATACTATTTGAGAAATAGCATTCATTTACATAAAAATTAATTTGTTTAAGAAGGAAAATCGAAAATGTATATAAATTGTAAAGTATATAAAAATTTATATATGAGAAAAGAGATATAGATTATTAAAGAGTATATTATAAAGTTATGTCGTATTATATTTAATCGCAAATAATTGTATGAATTTTACATATGCCAAAAATTTGCAATAAGATAAAACAAAATTCTGAAGTAAATTCCAACGTAGACAGTAGATTTCTACCTAATAATCTTGCTTGCAATTTTCACGCGGTGGGGCTATTCGCAAGCCAGGTCTTTATTCTCTTTTGTTCTTATTTTAATCGGTAGCCGCGCATATTCCTTGTCTCGTGCCGACCAACTGTTGCTCAACAAGTTGTTGTTGAAAGATGACGCGAAGGTGCGACGGGCGTGCGCGCAGCCAAGCAAGAAGAGCGAGAAAAAAAATTAGAGGGGAGTGGAAAAAGAACGAAAAAGAGGAGAGCAAAAACGGAGCGGGAAGAGAGAGAGAGAGAGAGAGAGAGAGGAAGAGAGAGCGCTGACGGTTTTCAAGGAGAATCACGTCTCTCCTTGAAATCGGTTCATCCGAACCGGGCACGTGTTTCGGCTGGGCCTAATTGGCGGGGCTCTCGGGGCCTCTTGCTTTGCTTCAAGACCCCGAACGGGCGTGCATTACCGCAGCAGATGGTGGTCGTGATTGCAGCTGCCTCCGACGAACACCTGCCTTCTCCTTCGGACGGCTATCGGAATACCGATGCCTGTTCTCTTCGCTGCCACGCACTCACTGTGCCATCGCATTTATCTCGCTTTCGAGATTTATCTCCATCGGTTATGCGCGCTATCGCTTTTTTCCAGAAAAAAAATGATAATAATCGTCGCAATCAAAAAAATCAACGGCTGCGACGAGTCGACGAGCTGCCGATTTTATTAACGCCCGTACATCCGTGCCGAGAAAAACGCCCGCGGTATTAACATACTGCTGGTAATACGGCTACATAAAACATGGGCGATTCCGTTAAACATGTACATAATTATTCGTTTGCGTCCATACGTGGAATTCGATTATGGATGAGCTGTAAATGCATCGCGGTTGTCTGTCATGGTTTAGCTATAATACGTTACAGCGAGTATACGGTGTTTTTAAAATATTTCCATATATTTTTATAACGTCATACATTAAATAAAACGCGCCCGTAAATGTTATCGCGCTTTCAAGTTGATTTCAATGCGAATCCCTAAAAATATATACATATATGTATAAAAAATATATATATGTGTAAAAAAATATATATATATATCTCATATCGAATATATACCGTAACAAATTGTATTGTTGAAAATTTACGGTTGGATTTTCTTTGACCGCGGTTGCAACTTTTATTAGCAAGAGAAAAGGATCGATTTTCATTTAATAAAACAATTGACATTTAATAAAACAATCCCGTTTCTCGAAAATAATATGACAATAGAATTGTTGTAGCATCTAAAAGCTTATTTCCTCGAAGCTCTATAAAATTTACAAATAAAAAGATTATCTCTATATAAATATATTAAACGTACTTATAAGTATGGAAAGATAAAGGTTTTTATAAATAGATGTTCACAGATATCAATTAGAGTCAATTAGCTCTTAATTAATTTCAATTTAATAATTCTGACATTCAATATTCAGTCAATTAAATTTCCTTCCCTCCACGATATAAATTCCATTAGAAATTTATTCAGTCGCGCGTGCTACTTGAGATTTCACGAAAGTAAAAGCGCGGAAAAAAAATCCTCGAGAATGTCGATACGCGGGATTGCAAATTGAAAGCTGAGCTAGAGCATGGTAGTCCGCGCGAGCGGGCCATCCGAGTACCATAATTAATCCTGGCAATCCGCCAGAACAACCTGGCCACAAAGGAGAGACTCGTTTCTGCACCGCCAGATGATGGGTGCAGAAGGAGAAGAAAGGAGAAAGAAGAGAGAGAGAGAGAGATGGATAAAGAGAGAAGGAGAGAGATTGAAAAAGGAGAGACAGAAAGAGAAGGATCGATTTCCGAAATATGTATGCGCGTAGAAAATCGCGCGTCCGCCGAAGTCCGGACGAGAACAATGGACAGCCGTGACCGCGATTTCCCTCGTCAGGGAAACGAGCTAACGAGCTGTCAAACGTCACCGAGCCGGAAGGGCCCGGGCGTTGTTGAATCTCGGGTGGCGCGCGGCGACGGACGCATCTTCGATCGGCTTCCCCGCGAACCGAGCCTTCCGGAGCAGGACGTGTCCCCGTCTTCCGCTAACTGCGCGACGGAGATTGGCAATTACGCCCGCCGAGATCGATTTGATATTGAAAACTGGAAACGTTTCAAATGGCAATCGGGGGGGAGGGGGGGGGAAGAATCTCGGAGTGCCACGGTGAGGTCGCAAACAAAACGCTCGGCCCGCGAACGGGATTCTCCTTACTGTTTCATCGAATTTCGTCGTAACGTTAACGTCAACGCGCGGAAACTTTAATTAATGAGTCACATTATCGCCCGGTTAATTACTCTCCCTGCGCTACGCCCGCCGTTTTTAACGAGAGGATAAATCGACTTTAACGACGCGGCGCGGTACGCGAAAATTGCAATCGAACGTCAGACGCGTTGCCTTTGCGACGTAAATGATTTATGAAAGCGAGGGGGAAACGAGGGTCGTCGAAGAGAAAGAGAGCCATTCCATAAAATACGGATAACTGCGTGTCGAACAACGGCGAGAGGTACGGCAGGAGGAGGCAGCCGAGAGGGAAGGGGCGCCTTTCAATCCCTCTGTATGAGACGACTCGTTCGATGGTGGAAAAAAAAATGTTCCGCGGGTGCCATTTAATCGCGAGGTCCGAGTGCCGCCTGCCGAATCGATAGCCGTGCTCCGAAAAAAAAAGATGGGCAGCAGGCCTCTCCGAAATTCGATCTGCACGCGCAGGATCATCGCGTTGATCTTGCAGCTTGCAGGTGATCCGACAAAGACGGGAGCTGCACATCCGGCGGCTGCATCTCTCGGCGCGAGAGAAAAAGAGAGAGAGAGAGAGAGAGAGTAGAAGGAAGGGAGAAAAAAGAAGAAAATAACCGGTGGAAATTTGTAGTACGCGCAACGTGACGACCTAATTGGTATAATAATAAAAATGGCGCGTTTCGGCGTTGCCGTGCCAGTGAATTCTCGTTTATATGCAAATGCATCTCCGGCCGCGACGCTTCAACGGCTATATCCGAACCTCCGCAAAAAGCCGATCCGCTTCTTCCGTTGGCGTTAAAACGATCTAAATGATCTAATCGAGTCCCAACTCGAAAATCTATGCCCGACGCTGATAGTCGCACCGTAGCGTCGCGTCGTCGTCGTCGTCGTCGCGCCATCCGCGTAATTATTTCAAAGGCTGTTTGAGACACTTTATTCCAGGTTGTTCAAAATCCAGCTCTCGCGCGACGATGTTTCCCCCAGTCCGCGCGCACAAACGAAATGAAATTTTACGTATCGCGGAATTTTAACGATGAATATTTTATTACGGGATATTATAACCGTAATAAAATCATATCAATCCTGTGTACATAATGATTATCGGCGATACAATAATATCAAGAGCAGTGACACGAATGTAAAATTAAAATAATCATCAAAATACGTATGACACATTATCTCTTTAATTAAGTTAAATCGTTGCTATTTTGAAACGATAAAACGTTATATCACGCGTTACTTTATTCTAGATTCTACATCTCGCATGCATTCGCCATATTCATATATTATTTTTCCTATTTAAAAGCACTTGAATAACGTATTCCACGAATCGGGCGTATCTCCTCTCGAGATACCGCCGGTGCAGACGCGAAGCGATATAGCGCGCTTTCGTGAGATTTATGAGGGACGTCTTTTTACGTCCCCTCCCCCCTTTCTCTTTCCCGCCACGGAAAAGAACACCAGTTCATCAGAATTCATTGCAATCGAATATAATCGAAATCTGTTTTTGTTCTTCCTCGATTGTGCCGCGATAATGGACAATGACATTGTTAGGGGAGGGATGCGAGAAAGGCACGAAGAATGAGGAGGAAAAATGGAAGGAGCCGCGACGCGGCGACGAGGGAGAGAACTGTCGTTTCTCGTCGTCGTCGTCGTTGTCGTCGCAGGGTTGAAACGACTACCGAGAAGGAGCGGCGAGAATAACGGCGAGTTTAATATGGCGCCGCGGGGCTCGTTTAATCATTTAATCGAGTCCCCGGCATGCCTCGGTTTTCCACCGTCGTCGTCGTTTGCACCTCTCACCGTCGTCGTCATCCCATTCTCATCTGTCGACGAATATCTTCGGAAGAGCCAACGATTACTTTAAGGATGATCTCGGCGCGCGTGTTCCTTTCCTTTCTTTCTCCCGCCCGTTCCGTCTGGCCCCTCTACGACAGTCTACGAGATCGTTCGAGACTTTCCACCGTCGCGGGCCTGCCTTTATCTCTCAAGCCCTGCAATATCCGGTCGTCACTGGTGGAGCGAAGCTCATCAAGTCCCGGATCGGTATCCGCGCGAGGAGGCCCGAGTCCGACGAGCGTGCAGATGGCACGCCCCCGGTTGATCCTGGACAGCAATATTCAAATACAAAGGGTGGCTGAGCCGTTTCGAGTGCAGAGCACACACTCGACGGATCCGCGGCGGCGGATCGCAGTAACTTGCGCGAGAACATCGATGTAATGAAAGAATTCTCGATGCCGAAGAGAGCGACGCCATGAGACCTTCGGGTCGTAAAGTCGCGATAGACCCATAAAAGTCACGTACAAAATTGCACATTATTTCCGCGCTTCTGTTTCGCAATAAAACTCGTAAGAAAAAAAAACGGAGATGTTTATTTAATACGTCGTGTGTGTAATTGGGCTTTTTACATTTCAACGGCGAACGGTAGATTCTGTCAAAAGGATCAGAGTATATTTATTGTGCTTTAATTCGTGTAAAAAGAAGGAGATTGCTGTTTTTCACACAGCTTTGGAAATATTTCCGCGTTTTTTGCTGCTCCCAATACGATTTTACGATGAGCAGTTGAACATTTCACTGCAATCGTAATACTCAACCGCGGGTTCTTCAACGTGTCGAATCGTCGGAGCAAAACGTTTCAGTCATGAGACCGTCGTGTGTTCAATCGCACGTGAGAAGGGCCATGACACTGCGCGGAAAAATAATAATAACAGCGCGGCGCACAAAAATCACGAAACCTGTCAAGAAGACAAAACAATGTGTCTAACCAGGGGAAGCAGTTTCGCCTTTTACATTCTCATTTCCCGTCGTGCCGCGGCCGCGTCCCTCGGCATCGGTTCCGCTCGGCAGTGCGACAGATTACGCGAGAAGAGGTAAAATGGTGAGAATGGAGAACGCTCGGGGGGCGTAATAATTCGGTGCTAAATGCGGAGAAAACCCGGCCACGCTCTGACGGTTAGTAGGTGGCGCGGAATACAGTCTGTCCGTAATGCAGCGCGGAATAGGCCAGGCCTTCTCTTGGAGAATAATGACGGCGGGATCCCCGCGGGGGAGATATTTTGCCCGGACGTCACGAGAAATTAAAGTACATCGTGACTCGTTTTCGGATGATAATGGAAAAAGATACAGCGTCGTAGATCTAATGATGAAAATTAGATGAAATTGGAGAATTAGAGAGTGTAACCGCGACGAGAGAGCGCACACTTTGTTTTCTTTATTTCGTTTCCGCCGTAATTGTTTTGACTTATTAATCGCAATTAATATTGCCGGAGGGAAGAAAAGCTTTCCCTGACAAGTAGAGTCGGAGGAAGAGCCGGGGCGAAACAATAGGAGGTAAACGAGCTCTAAAAAATGTGCAAAAGTAGAAGTAGTTGAGGATGTTTAATGGAGCGTCTCAGTAAAGAAACGAGCCGCTGCCGACGCGCGAGTGCACTTGAGTCTTTCTTACTGTGAGATCGGACAGCTTTTTGTTCGAAGGATCCTGCGACTTACAATTTGTCGAAGAGATTGAAGACTGAAATGTAAGAGGCGAGATATATATATATATATATATATATATATATATATATACATATACATATATATCCGCGATTTGTTGTTTAATCTCGGCTCGTTTAATCACGCGCAATTTTTATATCCGTTAAATATTTAAGAATGTCAAAAATATTTTCAAGCACAAATCTCGAGAACAATCGCTAGTTATAAAAACTTATGAAAATATACAAATTACAATATCATTCTCACGTTGAGATTTCGCGGCAACTCTAATGCTGGTCAAGGAATCAGAAATTAAAGTGTTTGTAAACGATCGTTTCGCCGCGTTCATATTTCTTCATATCGACAGCAATTTCCAAGGCACTTTCTTATATTGCTGAAGGCTCGCGCGCTTCTTCCGTCCGAGATCAAAGGGACACGAATATATGGCAGCACCGGATATGAGAATTTGCGCGCGGACGCCCGTTTTCGATAGAGAATTTGCGATAGGTCTATTCCGTTACAAATCTTTCGCCGCCAATAAAGGTCTTTATCCGAAAAAGCTTCCGTGGAGGATTACGAGGACGTGGTTTCTCTATTGGCTTTCCCGGGGCGAGGTAGCTCCGACGGAATCCTCCCCCCCCCCCCTCCTTTCTCCCCGTTCTCCGAGCGTTTAATTGGGATTTTATACGACGAATTAGACTAAAAGGCTATTCGCGTTAGGATCGTTTAACGAGTACGGAAGAAAACCTCGTGACGTCGGGACTCGCGCGAGCTCTGTGCAGCCTGCAGTCCCGCGGATATCCCGCGCGGCACGACGGATATTTAAGCCCGCTGACTTTCCAGGCACTTTGCTCTCGCATAACACCTACAGGCAAGACCGCTTGAAAAAACACCTGCGAAATCGTCTGGTTACTTTGCGCTCTGGAGTTCAGGGTGGGAGGGGGAGGGAGAGGATGACGGCCGCCCGCAGAAATCTTTTCCAACTATTGTAATGGGCCCGCGACCGTTAAATCTTTTCTGCGAAAACTTTGAAACCGCTGGAAATCTGCGATCTCCTGCTGAAATCTTTTTCCGTATTACTTGAGATTTTTTACGTGCAAATGTAGACAATTACTCTTTCACTATTTTATTTATTGTAGAGTAAAAATATGACACAGACGCGAAAGATAATACGAGCTTAGACCTGCAGTAGAGACCGTGTTTTACACGAAGAGACGCCTTTTCAATTAAATCACGAATTACGTCACGTTCTATTATTGGAAATCGACGCGTTTACGCAATGCAGGTTCACGTGAAAGAGGTGTATTAATAATTAAGACACGTTTGATTGCTGCAAATGGACTAAATAAATATTCGTTTAAGGCGATACAATTAGTTACATCATGGCATTACGTAAATATCGGACGGTACAAGGTAAAGCAAATTATACGCAGATTGTCCGCAAAATTATTTTTCAAAGGTCCGTAACGTGTAAAACGGACGACGGCGTTTGATACGTCACGATTGGTGTCCGATACCTCGTTACGATGGATTTACGACGGGCAATACACGCCGACCGATTTTCTTGTCTATCTGCTGGCAGTCGATGAAAAAGGAAGGACCGTCCGCGGGTCAGACGAGCAAAGAGAGTGTGCAGGACGGGAGAGAGAGAGCGAGAGAGAGAGAGAGAGGAGACGATGGGAGGATAGGGGCGGAAGGCACGCTTCGTCGATTCCGAACTCCCCCCTGATTCTTCCCACGTCCATTTCCCTTTGTCGTCGCGTTTTCCTGCGGTTGCCGGCACTATGGCCGCTCTACATCGTGCCGCCCTTTTCCTCTCTCTCTCTCTCTTCCCTCCCCCTCTCCCTCCCCTATCGATCGCGAAACGCGAAATGGGGATTCCCTTAATTTAGACCCCGTTTTGATGGAACACTCGCCCGATAATGGATTCGGGATGCTTTGACGTTTGGACGTTTCCCGTACAGAGTACTCTGATTTAGTGTGGATTTGACTCGCGCGGAAGAGCCAAGAACAAAGGCGCTCATAAAGAAGAACGCCCGGGATGTCCTCGATGCTCGGGGATCATCACCGGGGCGGGATCACGTTGATAAAAAACCGTAAATGTTTCTATATATCGAGGAGGGGACAACGCTAATAACCGTTGAGACAAAGAAGCGCGCCGTGGAAGTTCCTTCCTATATATGTCGGATAATAATTCGAGGGAACGACGTTTTACGTCTTTAATAAAAGAAAGTAATTGTGAGAGAGCGGTAGCTAATGAAGCTGCAGATTTTCTCGATAATCACGGACAAGTGAGAAAGATATAAATTATAATAGAATAAGAATAGAATCACTTCGCTATAAATATGTCGTAACAAATTAGATAGATTTTCAGTGCAACAACAATTTTGATTAATTTCGCTGTTTTCCTATTGTTTTCGCTAATACCTATGCACCGCATGTTCCTTAGAACAGCACGCCCGTGCGTTTTTGGCGCGTATTTTTCATACGTTAAGCTCAATTTACGGTTTATACACATGCGGTTGATGTTTACTCTATTTCAAAACGCAAACAATTACCAATGCAAACTTCAAAATGTAAAAACAGTTATCAATGTTTACGCTGCTTTAAAAATGCAAACAATTACCAATAAATGAAATTAGATTATTGCTTAATAACGCGGCAACAACGATAGATTCGCGACAGATTAAAATAACAGCGTCAATTAATTTCGCTGTTTTTCCATTGCTCTGCTAATACGCGTCGTGTGTTTCTCAGATCAGTAAGCCGCGCCCGTTTTCGCGTATTTTTCGTTAAGCTCAATTTACGGTTTATACAAACGCAGATGGTGTTTACTCTGCTTCAAAATGCAAACAATTACCAATGCCACGATAAAACAAGAATTGCTATATTTGGACAATTACCACTGTTTGTGGAAAAAGCGACTATTTTCGAATAGCTCGCGCGCTCCGCGCCCCGGCGATGCACGCGCGGGAACGCGAAGAATCTCTTCACTCCCGACCACTCCCGACCACCGACTGTCGCGAGACGCGTTCCTAAAGCGCGCCGAGACGCCTGCTTCGTTTTCGCTAAGCAGGTGATGGCGGATATTGATAGGATCGTCTCTGTGTAGAGCCGTACGGATTTTTTTTGTATCAATTTTCCGGCTTCATTCAGTATTTGAGTGCATTGTGCTCGGCGAACAATAACTCATCTCGATATTGCTGGGTTGGCTCTCGCATCCGATATTCCCCGTGCATATCGATACCGCTTACTCTTTCCTTTCACCCCTTTTCCGTCCCTTCTCTCTTCCTCTATCCAGTTCTCACACTATGTAAATCTCTCACTTTCTCTTTCTCTCTCCTTCCCTTTCTCGCTCACGCTTCCCCTCCCCCCTCCTCTCTCTCACTCTCTCCTTTTCTATCAATAAAGTGCACGCCCGTTTACGATTTTACGAGGCGAGACGAAACTTCGTCCATTAACCCGTGACTTATTAGTCGTCGGCTGCGATGCACGGCGAGCTGCAAGCGATCACGTCGATGACATATTTGGCCGATGAATATAACATATTCATTGAAATGCTAACGAGGCAACGCGAGTACGACGCGTCTGCCGTCAGATAAAGTAGGCGAGATTTTGTTGAAATGCGGTATCGGCGCGCGCAGGGTTGCCTTTGTGGCTAAAAGTGTTTCATTCAACGTATTTTACATATATGCATAACTGCAACTACTTTATAGTTTCGAAACAGATTATTCGTGTTTGACCCCGGAAAATCGCCCCGCGAGTTTCGATCGCGCTCGTTATCGCGTGTATTCACTTTAATTTAGTTCCACATAAGCGATATATATAAAATTATTAAAACACAATTTTTTTATGTTTTATGTAAAATTGTTACATATATGTATAAAAAAATGTCTCGTTAATTTATCTTTCTACTGCAATCACTAAATCGAAAATTGCCGTGTACATTGTCATCGAATTATATTTAATATCTTCTAAATCGTGGTGAAATAAATTTTTAATTTGCTCCTGAAATTCGCCACGATATTTTGCCTGCGTGCAACTTAGCACCTGCTCGCGTTCTCTCGGCTTCTGCAGCTACGCTCCGCATCTGTCACAATCCCAACGATCTCTCAATGCCCGGTTGTCCGATACTTTCTCGCAAAATAATCTCTCGTGACGGACCTAGACGGCCTTGCCAGGTGTTTCCACAGGAGGCATCGAGTTTAGACAAGCTTCTTTATTCAATCCTTCAAACCAGTTTCAGCACGAAAGAGGATCATTTCCAAAAGATTCTTTATACGACGAGAATTGTACGAGAGAGGCGAGGAGAGAGAGAAACGAGTTACACAAATTTTTATAAAAATTCTAAACAGGAGAATCGCAAATAAAGTAGTTCAATAGAAGATACAAATAAAATTGAGTCATTTCTCGTAGCCTCCTTTTCTCGCGGCTTAAGTCAGAATTTCTCTCTCTCTCTCTCTCTCTCTCTCTCTCTCTCTCTCTCTCTGTCGAGGGGTTAAGAATAATCTCTCAGTGTCGCGTGGCGTCTTATTATGCGCTCTAGAGCGCGCTCCGCGCTCTCGTTTATGTTTGCGCGGCACGTGGACTTCTCGCTTGCGGGATTGTCTCTCCGTGCTCGACAGGATGGCGCGGGCACGAACGCGGAGGAGCTAGATAATGAAGGATGGAGGCGGCTGGCCGGCCGGCGCGGCCGGTGTTTGAGAAGCACTAGTCCGGTCCCAGCAGAGTGGTCGGTCTTCTACAAGGCTATCCGGCGGACCCGGCGACGGAACGGGCCACTTCCCGTGGGAGCCTGTTCCATCTATCGCTACCTGGCCGAGTGCCTGAGCGCGTGAGTGAGAAACCAGGTTATATGCAGATACGTACTCCCTCACCGTCCCTCCCGCGCGTCTTCCAGCTACCCCTCACCCCTATACGCTCTTCCCGCGACCGCCATTCCCTTCTGCCTACTTTCCTCCGGATTGTCACCCACGAGGATCTCGCAACGGTACCCCGCGGTACGTGCTATGTCGAGAAAAGGAGCCTTTCCCCTTATCACGTATCTGCGCCGCACACAGATACACACGCGCGCACACGCGTACACGTACACAAAGGACTCGTTCTACACTTCGTACGATATCCTCCGGCTTTCATCCTTCGTGAATCGATATTACGCGTAGCGCCACGTCTACTTTAAAACCACTCTCGACGTTTTCTCTTTCTCGTCCGCTCGACGAAACCTTGGAATCGGAGACTGGGTCTCCGACAATGGCGAGAGGGTAATGTTGCTTCGATATATCATTTGCTTTTATACCACGCGATACCCGCGTAAATCTCTTCGCTATGTATATATATATAATATATATAAAACGGATTACCTCTTCTCGCCATTTAGTTCGTCGATCTTGCAAAATCAATTTTTTCTTGTACTTTACAATTTAAAATTAATTTCCTAAAGATAAATGTAGATAATAATTTTTTGTAATGTGCAAGCGAATCACAAGATACGCAAGAGTTACGATGAATATTCTCTCCGACCGCAATGTGGGTTCTCAAAGAAAAAGATAGTTGGACATTGAGTTAAGACTTCGTGGGGCTTTTTCGAAAAAAATGATGAAATTACCTGAGTTATCCGGGATGACGAGGAAGCCATCGCACGTGCAGGACACGCGCCTACTCGAGTTACGAAATAAATGATGTAAACGTAAGTTTTCACGACCTCGGACGAGCCAGATGCGTAAAAGTTTTTTTTTCCATCGGAGGATTCGATTGGATTGCCGGAAGTTTTATGTTGCTTCCGTTCGAAAGGATGTTAACGAATCCTTATTGAATTTGTACGACGGGAGAGGGGATTCGGCGAGCGGCGGGAGGTGCTGCAGTATATAAGGACACGAAAAATTCTCTCGAGCCGCCGCCGTCGAAGCCGTCCGAGCTGGTTTGTAAACGAGCCTCGCAAAAAATTCTTCATTTAATAGCGCAACAATGGGAAAACGACAGTAATTACTCGTCCGTACTGAAGTACACTCGCGATTTTTCTTGCGCCATTGTTTCCCCGCGTAACCAAGGCTCGTTGTACGAGCCCAGCTCGTGGTCCTCGAGGCGCATAATAATCTCCTTTATACGATACGCCCGCGAGTAGCGGGTATTCTGCATAAAAATAGGAAAATTGTTGCGATTCGCGTAGAAAAGCTTGCACGTAGATTATACGCGATTCGTGGTGATTCGTGCCCTTTGATTTTGTAGAAAAAAAATAAAATAAAACTGGCGAATTGGCACGAATGGTAAACGGACGAATGCAAACCTCGAACGAATACGTTCAGTCACACTATATTTGCAAATCTCGCGTACGAATAGTTAATCTCGAACAGTCTCGAATCACGAATCGCGCAAGATTAAACGCCTACACGATTCGATTGTCGTTATACGTGTGCGCCGCACCGAGTAATCCCGTCCGATTAAAATTCACTGATCTTTTCTTTCTCTCGCGTGCGCCAAATTACACGGTACATTTGCCTCCACGGCGCGCGGCTATACGATTTCGATAATGATGAATGTCAACATTCGTTTTCTGTCGTTTGGCGCGCAGTTTCCGTCGCGTATTTACAACGTTTTATTTCTCTCTTCTTTTTCGGCTTTCTCGGCAGATGCTTTTTCCGGAACGCGAGATATGTAATCTGCATATAAGGAGAGTGCAGTGTATTATTCGGAAAGCTTCGCGCGCGCGCGCACGCTTCTGCTCGTGTTTTTAATCTTCGAAACCCCCGCTGACGACGATCGATCATCGAAACGATTTGTCCTTGCCGGTGATTCGCTTATCGCTCCGGATCGAGTGGCGAAAAATAGAGGAAAGTTCGCGACGGTAAATGCCTTCGCCATTCGTCGACGACGAGTTTCCGCCCCGCGTTCCCGGATTCGTCGAGAGATCGTTAATCGCGTTACAGATCGAAGCGCAGCGACGATCCGATTCCCCTCGAATATCCCGGCTGCCGCGCCGTCGCTGCCGCCGCCGCCGCCGCCGCCGCTTACTATTTTTCCGTCCTTCGTACTTCGTAATTCTCCACTGTCAGATTCGATTAGACGTTTTCCTTCCGCAGGTCGGATTATGCGAGAGGGTCTCTCGCGCCGGGGTAGGAAAAGTGTTATCTCTCTCTCTCCGTCGCTGGATTCTTCTGCCCCGCTTTGCCGCTTCCTTCGCGCTCTCGGCGCCGGAAACTTCTTCGCGCAAACTATCCTCCACCCCGAGATCTGCGTTTTCTTTCCGATTTTCCTCTTGAAATATGTATAATGTATATAACCGCTCGTCCGTTTCGAAAGTGCGGGGAAACTTACCTGGGGGCCGCTCTACGACGCGACGTTGCGGCGCGCGGAGGCTGACTTTTCTCTCCCGGTGTTTCTTTCCGTTCCGGTTGCTTCCGAGATTACGAGATTTCATTTAAATTATAATCGCGAGCGCGCCATAGCGACGTCCAGACTGGAGTGGATTTAATTAATAGCGTCTACAGGAACGGCGGAAAAAGGGGACCGAGATACCGGCGGAAAGAAGAAGTCGCGGGCGGAGAATCGCGGACTCGTCTCGTTAGCTAGGACTTAAGCGCGCCGGCCGGAAGACAGTTCTCGTCAAACAACGGAAACGAGACGAACTAACGATTAGTCGACAATTTCTTCCGCACTGTCGCAACTCTCTCGGAGGGAGTCATTTTTTTTTATCCGCGGTAACTAAACCGCGGGTTTTCAGACGTCACATTTTGTTTGTATAATAGATAATAAGTACAGTAAATATAGAAAAAAAAAACTCATTGGCTGTTAGCAAAACTGTAATTTGTATATTCTTTTCCCATTTGTTACGCTGCCACACTAAGACTATACTAGCGTATATCTCGGACAATAACTATTCGAAAAGCAGGACGTAATATTCCAAGAAACACGGACACACAGTCGCGAGTTCTTAAATTATTACACTTCGGGAAGCATACGGAATTCTCGTATTCATGGATACTATACGCGAGAGGCTTAATCTAGCCAAACGATACCGGCTGGCAGTATAACGCCATTCTCGGTATCTCCGTCGAGACCTTCGCAATGAGGGCCGGTGTGTGTGCGCAACCATAAAAAGTGTGCGCTCCCGCCCCGGTTTTTCCTCCCTTTGTCCGTACGCGACTTGGGTCCCTCTCCCCCAAGATAGCGCGCATGGAGAGAGAATCCTCTCCGAGGCTATAAGGGAGATCCTTACCGAGAGGCCGGCAGGCGATTATTGTCTGCATGCGGCAGGGAGCGGGACTAAACATAAAATATAGCCGGAGATACACGCCCACGCATCGACGGCGGTTTGCCGCCGTTAAATACCTAAACCGGCCGTCAGCTTCCCCCTTCCTCCTTCCCCCCTCCCCCAGCCCTCTCAATACGTGCGCGCGGCATGTTAAACGATTAATCGCGCTGATTGGATTCCAATTAGCCGGATACGACTGTGACCATACCGGAATGCCGGATACTACTTTTGAATTTTGCGTATTAATGGCGGGTGATACATCCTCCCGTCGTTGCGTCCCCTTCCGACGTTATTACGCGCGCCCCTAACGTGAGCGCCCGACACGTGAGCGTGCCGCGCTCCCGTTTGGCGCGCGCGGTGCATTTTCGCGCGGTACGATTCTCACGTTTGGTATAATATATACGCGACGTAAACCAATTTTCCATGAATCACAATACACAACGCGAGTTTGCCTGCTTAGCGAGGAAGGAAGACGGGGAAGATTCGATATTGCTGCGCTATTATATAGATATAGGCCAAAAGTGACGATAACGAACGAAATGAATCTCAGTTTCTCACGTCTCGAGATTTTTGTTCCACTGAATTCGCGATTTCCCTCGGATCTCATTCGCTTCCCCCTATTTAGAAAGCCTTCTACTTGTGAACTTTATAGTTTAAACGAGATTCAACACTTTGTCACCAAAATCTCGTTCGACGGTCTTTGAAAGCGTCACGAACGACGGCGCACGCATCTAACTTCGATAAAATTACCGTCGCATCTCTAGGCATCTCCGGCAGTGTAGATATATATGTATATATATCGACCGATCCTCCGCTTCTCTTTCATTAAACGAGCTTAAGTGCTCGCGAGACGAACCCGATAAATTTCACAGTGTAACGAGTTCGAGTTACCTTTCTCGCTTTTGCGGCGGACGGAATCGCGCGGGACAGAGGGG
>NW_012026862.1:39562-76662 GCF_000956235.1 Wasmannia auropunctata
GGGAGGGCAAACCGAAATCGCGCGCGACGCGCGTTTTCGCAGCGGCGCGGATTCGCTTCCGTTACCAGCCGTTAAGCCGAACTAAGCCCCGGCAAAGTGTCGTCGACTTACTTAGAGAGTACGAGCGACCGCCCCGGCTAAGCTGCGCGCGTGTAAAGTAATTCCGTTTAGTCTCATGGTGAATTAATAAAGAGTCAACCCCCGATGGGACCGTCTGTGTGACTCAGCGCCAGCGGAGCGGTCCATTTTCACCCTTGTGAGAGCGCTTCGCTCTGCTTACCCTCCCTTTCGCGTCGTCGTCGTCGTCCGCGTCGTTGCAATGTCTCTTTTTTTTGTGTCACGCGTGTGTGCCCCAAATCACGAGAGCGTCGAGTGCGATTTCGAGCAAACTGTGGCCGAACTGCAAATGACTGTTCTCCCCCCTCCCCCTTCCTGAGCGCGAGAGAGGGAAGGGCAAGGGAGTCGACAGCGAACTGTGTTTGCGTATTTGCATTCGATTTCTCGTACCCCTCGAGAAAAGAGAAAATACGGAGGGGCGACTGATGTCCTCGTATATGTCCGCTAATAATTTTTCGAAGATGCTGAGGGGCGCGCGTTTCCACCCTCTGTATCTCTTCACGACGCGTATATATCTTTAAAGTAAACCGTAATCTTGAAGTGAAATAAGACTGAGAAAATATTTGACACTTGAGAGATTTAAATTTTCTACGCAGATGTCTGGAAGATACGGCAATTTTTATACGTAAAAATATATAGAGATTCCATGTACACTCGCGTGAGTCCGTTACATGGTTCGTCCGTATAATATATACAATATATCGAAAGCTCTTCACGCGCTTATGGTCGATCGTTATGCCAGCCCGAGCATTTAAAGAGTACGTCGAATAGCAATCAAATGCTAATGCATCTCCACCCCGCAGGCGCAGGGTGGGGCGAGTCTCCTTAATACAGATTAACTCGAGTACATTCAGCGAATGAATTAGTCGGATCGCGTTTCCGCGGAAGAGAGATTCTCGCGAAAGCGACATGAGAGAAATACAGAGTATCTTACGAGAAAGCACGGAAACTGGATTGAAAGTTTCACGAGGAATTCTTGTTTGGGAGCGCAAATTACCTGGTTTTCGAGATCTTCCTTCCGCTTGCGCATTCTTTTTGGCCCTCCTTTTCCGTTTCTTCTCGCGAACTTGCGTCTCCTGCGGTAATGGTACTTTCCACATAAGAAAGGATAACTGTCTACGACAGATGCCGTGCGAAAAAATACAATATGCGACGAAAGCATTTCAAGAGTATAGTCTTGAAAAAATTCAAAAAGACAATACGTGCGTATATTCTAATTTTATCATCGATGAGAAATTCGGCTAAGAGACAAAGGCTTAGCTATAGTTGGAAAAAAAACCGTTCGTACAAGGTGGAATAATAGTTGCTCGCACAAGTGGCCTTCATCCGCGCATAAAGGTAATATTTTTAAGGATTTGAGAGCTCACTTGATAAAATTCTCTCTATTCCGGCCCATTTGCCACAAACGGAGTCTACTCAGACACGAGGGATTATCGTCCCAAAGGATGAAAGGATACGAATACGCGCGCGCGAGCTTCAGATGAAATTATTAAAGAGATATTCGGTGCACAAGCGCCCGCCGTCGTTTGAGCGCCGGCATCTCGACGTTCACAGAAAATTTATGTGAACGAGTGCTGATCGATTACTCGCGGCATTCAAAAGGCGTCTCTCCCGTGTTTCTCTGTGTAAGTGCAAGATAAAACACGGACAGTCGCGCCGTCTGGAATTATGCAGATTATGCCAGGACCGGCGCGTAAGGGGCGGCGGGGCGGGCGGGGTGGTGAGCGCGAACCAAAGTCGAGAGGGAGTCTCTTAATAATTCACGATCCCCTAATGAATAGTCGTGATGAATTGCGCGATTCTTGACGGTCCGGTCGAATGAATCATCTCGCGTCCCCCTGTCTCTCTCACGTCGATCGCTAACCATCTACCATCACTGAATTATATTATATATAGGTACACGAGCATATTTTAAAATATAATCGAGGCGTTAATTCACTCGCGGGCGAAGTGTGACGCGATATATGCTCACTTCATTCCGGACAACACAAGTGGTCCGCTCTCCCTTCCAACGGATATTCCTAACTCGGGCCCGGCATTCGCCCGCGGGTGAGCCAATGCTATATAGCTACCGTGGCTAAGTCAAACTCATTTTGCAAAACACGGATTAGTCCGCCACAAACAGCGCAATTCAGTTTGTCGTATAAACAATCGGATGCCCGTCAACTTTGTAACACTCGCGGGAAACAAAACCGCGCGCGTTGCACTGTTGTATGTACGACGGGCGGCGCAATTTCGCGTTATAGGGGGTTAATGAAGACGAAACGCCGGAAACACGACGAGAGCGAAATGAGGAAGGGAAGAAAGAAGCGCGGACGGATGCCCGGAAGAATGTCGGAGAGGTCGCGGACGGACCGACTCGCGCGGATTCGACTTGCGAAATTGCGTGTCTTGGAGCTCGGCGCGCGACGCTCCGCGCGACGTATAACAACGAGACGTTGATGAATCACGTGGGCGATTACGGCGTGGGTGGTAACAGCGCTACAGATTACAGGAGATGCTGCTTATTACACAACCGGAGAATGGCGCGTACATAATGTCGTGGTGCACGCGCTCTTGTACCTCGACACGCATCGCCGCGTGTGTAGTACACGTGTGTGCCATTATATGGGCGGGGTTAGATTATACCGGAGTCGGTTAGCTAATTATTGGGCTTATACCGGTAGTCATTTAGCTGCTGGTTCAATACCTGGGGAATTTTCCAGGGTTTGCGCTTTCTTCGCTCAATATAAATCCCCGGTCGGACTGCTGATTTTATTTCCGGGGGGGCGCTCGGCTTGTGACTAAGTTGCAAAGTAGACGCTTCTATCCTAATCACGGCGAATCTGGATTAATATGCATCTGAATTCTCGAATTCATGAATGCTGAGCAGGAATACGATTTATACAATTTCCATTAGATTTTTCCGTAAGCACGTTAAAGCAATTTACGTTTACGCGAGAGAATTTCCGTTCAAACAAACGCAATATCCTGACTTATGCCGTTCGTAATAGGTATACTCCGTTCAAACGAACGGACTCGTTGTCTCCGGTTAATAATATTTCATTGCAACAATGGGTTGGTCGATTAAAATTTCGCAAAACTTTCCACAGCTCTGTGCTCTCGTAATACGCGCGGCGCAACGAGAGTATCCCTCGTCGACGGCGGAGCGAAAATTAGTGGCGCTCGCGCATGTAAAATCCTCCTAGACATTTATCCACGAATCGGGGATACGAGCGAGAGGAAGGGAGGGAGGAAGGGGAGAGCGGAGGGACGAGACGGGTACGATAGTTGTTGCAATGATGGTCCTGGCTGGCGGGAGTTGGAGGGCTGAAGTCGGTGTGCGGGAGATCGTTGGGCGAGATACCGCGTCCGGGAAACGAGCGGTAGCGCGATGAAGTGTGCATTATGCAACGGTTTATGCATCGTCTCCCTTTCTCCGCCGATTCTCTCCGCCGATCCTCCCGTCCGCGCGGCGCGACGTCGGCCTATCTAGGAGCGCATCCGCGAATTAATTAGTCCCCGAGCAGATAGCTCGTTGCGGCGCGGGCGCTCGTATAACATCGCAAAATTGTCGTGCGATCGGGACGAGCGGCAGACACACCGCGCGCGCGAGAGGGAGTGCATTTTAACGGCCGGCTCACCGGATCGATCCGCGGCCTATTATTACCCTCGTGGACTACTGGCTACCACGCGCGCGTGGGCTGCTGTTTCCCGTTTTGAGCCGCGTCCGTGTTAACTGCGTACAGTCCGATTATCCGATTTATCGGCGATCGCGCGGGACGGCCCGTTAACGGGTCGCGCGTGGACGCGCGGGTGGATGCGCGCGCGAATTAGCGAGATTGTTTTCTAACGAGGCGTACGCGCGCGTGTACGACATCGAATTAACAATCCGGCGGTGCGGCTGTATCCGATGGCGCCGATATTCGACGCGTGCTAACGTAGTTGGCCGGCATTTTCGGAAAACACACACACACATACACACTCGGCTGCTGGCTCGGAGAATGTGGCGTATGCGTCACGCGAGCCGCCGAACTAATTGCACATTCCGACGAAGGGAAGTCCCGGACCCGGAGAGAGGTTCCTCTTGATTAAATGTTCTATCTTCTTTCCGATGACATCTTCGACAGGCCGCCGCATGATCGATGCCGACGCACTTATATGTTCGAGGCGTCCGTCCCGCGCGATGAAAAGTCGTCGAGCCTAGGGCGACTTTAAAAGAACGCGTGATAAATGTTCCTTCACATACGTTACGGCAATTTGTTTAACATCCGTTAAAAAAAGAACTGCGTCACGGTCTTGCGATCTTGACGGATCGTCGGTATCCTCAAGAAAAAAAAAGAATTATATATAGTCGTGCCATTTTTCTGGTCTCCATTTCTTTGACCTTTCTTCCTCGATAATCGAGCCACCGGCAATTTTCTAGCCGTACTCAATGCTAACGCACAGATTTGTTTAAGGACGAAGATAATAACTCTGACATGAGAAAACGATAACGGAATCCGGTAGATTACGGTGAAGCCCGTCGTCGATTAAAATGTAGAAAGTAACCAAGGTGCTTATAGAGAATCATTGAGGCGTGCCGTTTATCTTGAAGAGGGTTCTCTGAATTAAGAAGATCCGAGGGAAAATTTCAAAGAAGTTTAACCACGCCATCTTTGGCAACTTCAGTTTCACCGGGGCGACCTTTTTTCATCGATAGCTTCCTCGGGCACTCGATCGAAAGTAAAGATGTTATTATCGGCTCTGTATAGTCTGTACGGTGCATTGAATTTTATTAAATTAATATAATGCTTCTCTCTCTCTCTCTCTCTCTCTCTCACAGCTCTCTCTCTCTCTCGGGGCAATATCGCCTGTACCTAACGACGAACGATTCGCAGATTACGGTAAACTCGACGTCGAGGATGTCGATCGTAATGATTGGCGGATGAGCGTAAGAAGCATTGGGGAGTTTCTGGAGCATCATCGGCGGCGTGTCATTGATCGTGAAGAGGGTTTCCGGGGTTTGAGAGGAGAGACTTAGACAACTTCGATTTCGAGCGGTAGTTGTGCAACGTGCCGAGGCACATTGTCGATGACGTTAACGACGTCTTGTCGTGAGAACGCCGACGGGACTAATGCCGGTAGGCGGGTGAGAAAACTATTAATAAGAGAAAAGGCCATAAAGATGGATTGGATAAGCCAGGTGCAACGATGCGCGCGCGACGCGCACCGTCTTAGTATTATTGCGATCGATATGAAAGCACCGCGCCGCGCGTTTACCGTTGGGGGGGAGGAGGGGACATACGGAGGGTGAAAAAAAAAATTGTCGCGCCGACGCGTAATTGGATATTACTTGCATATCTAATTAATACACGAGCGAAAATTACGCCGGACTCGGCTCGATCTTTATCGTTGCGTAAGCGCGCCGCGGTCATTGGGGCGGTAGCGTTGCCGCATTAATTTATCGCGGTTATTTTCATGAATTCAATTATTCAGTGTAATTATTGAATGTACCGAGATTTAACCGATATCCGTGTTACGTGCCCCGCAGCGCCACACCATCCCGGAAATCTCGTTTATTAGAGGCACCAGTATCCCTCTTTTGCATATTAAGATCCGCGCCCCGCGGATCCATTAATATTCATTTTCACTCGTCGATAACGGGGAGGGCCCAGCTCCCTCCTTTTTCCGCGAAGGAGGCAGGAGAGGAGGGTGGCCCCGAGCCGCGTCGTCCTGTCCTCGTCGAGTCAACGCACGAGAGATCAGATTATTTCACTATTAAAATAAGGAAACTCTGATAAGGAGAGTTTGCGGTGGGAGCAGGACGACAGAGATCATACTTTCAAATGCAATCAGCTCGCCGCCTCGGGAGGACAGGTAATACCCAAGGTATATCCGCGCGATACCGATGACCGACTTACCCACCTTCTATAAGGTAAGGGGTATCGGGGATCCAGCCGGCATACATTATACGGGCGGCGGACAATGTGATTTATAGGGAACACTCGCGCCTTGAATACCACATCCCCGATTCCTCGCGAAAGTCTATTATCCGGCGCGATATTCGCGGCAGTGCATGATGGGCGACGGTGTGGCGCATGTGTTCCAACTGGGTACGTACGGAGGATTAAATCCTTCGCCGCGGTAGTTTCCAAACAATAGATTCGGACTTGTATAACTTGAGCAGCGCTTAAAGAACAGACGTGCCACAGCATCAAGATTTGACAACAGTTGATAGAGTTAGAACCGACGTCACAGCGTGTCGTATGTACGGATCAACCACGTATTACCCTTCGCGACTCGCGCGCGGATTCTCTCCACGCCAATCTCTCCGCTCGGCCTTAATTCTCTCGCCGAGCAGAAACGTAAAAATTTTAGTTTTTCCCCAAATTATTATATTCGAGTTTATAAACCGTAATTGTAAATACGACCGATATAATACACAGCCCGTTAAATGCGACCGTTAAAATAATGCCGAATGCTCGCGCAGTCCGGCATATATTTTCAGTTTCAATTAAGCTCGAATGGTATAAACCGATAACTCAGCAATTTTCTCCGGCCCAATGATATGATACTCGAACTCGGCGGGATTGAATCCGAGATTCACGAATACGTATTGCCTTGATCCCATCCATAGTTCTGGAGCGCATTCCGGGACACGGCCGGGGCGGCATATCACGGCGCGCGGTATATCTTTCGAAATTGAGCGGGCTTCTCCTGGGGCGCAATCGGCGGGTAATTCATCACGGTCGCCGCGCGACCGGCTGCCCAGAATTCACAAAACGCGCGCGGATCCGCGCGCCGTGCGAATCGCTCCAGGAGCGACCGGAGATTACAGCCGGAGCGCTTACACACTGAATATTTATCCCGCTTTTCCCGTATTGTCACATCGTCGCGCGAGCGTGAGCCTCATATCGGCGTGATCCATTCGCACGCGCGTCTGATGGTCGTCCGACCTTTAAAAAGCTCGCGGCACAGCGATAATAACGTGCTCCCCGCTTCGGTGTTAATTACACCGGCCATTGTATAATACAGGTAATCGTATATAAATTACTGCGCGCCCTCGATCGGCGGCGGGGCGAGAGTCGTTCCGAGTGAGACTGCCGAAATAAATTTTTACGGTTTTAACGTTCGTATGCCTCTCACCCCGCCCCGCCGTCCGGACCCGAAACGTCCGATTTGAATAATGCTTCGGGCTTTCGGGCGAAGCCACGTCCTCGCACCGGCGGCTATTTTCGCAATTTTCTCCCCAGATGAAATCGATCCCCATTATTTTTAATTGCCTGCAGCTGCTTTATTCGCGATTTGTCTGTCTGGTGGCGACCAGTAGGCCACAACAATGCCGAGGCTCTCTCCGTCGAGTACCTACCGACATCATCGCCGACGGATCGAAACGGACGGGACGAAAATATGTAGCGCCTGTATCGAAAGGCTGGCGCGTCATCGAGCTGCTGCAATGCTCGCGAAATGCCGCGGATTCCATTTAGATTAGATTTATTAAAATGATAGGCTGTCAGTTATCGCGTACTCGCCGCACTCCGACGCCATCCTATTCAGCCCTTCACCAATTCCCCGTGTGTTCCGATTTTAATGGCCGTCGGCTACTCCTCCTCCCCGCCTCCTCCCGCACGCAATTATTATCATCGTTTGGCTGATCTATCGGCCCGGCCATCGTGTATATTATCCGGCATCGCGATTCTCCGGGATGTTCGCCGACCCAGACTAAGTGTCGCTCATTAATTAGTTAGCCGCGATTTGTCGTTGATTATTCACGAATAATTGATAAATTTTCCGAGGCCCGCGGTATATTATCGGTGTTTATGTGCCATTAACTGCGCGCGCACGCGCGCGCGCGCGCGTGATTTTTGCATAATTAAAACACTCGATGAGTGCATAAACTGTTATTATAAGTTTATAAACGGAATATTTCACCCGCTGCATGATAATCGCCCCCGCGAACGATTTCTCCTTTTAATCCCGCTCCCCCTTTGAGCAAATATTTATGATATTTCGCCGAGTTTAGAATCGCGCTTTTCGAACCGATTTCGCGTGCTCCCGTAAATGTAAACGTCGGAGAATCACCGGGACCGTTTGAAGAGCCCAACATCAAAGTTTGCGCGTAATGTAATCTGTACGTTCGGAGTTTTTAAACATTGACGAGGCACGACACGCAGCGCGCCTGGACGATAAATAATTTAAGCTCAAAGCTCTCTTACGCTGTCGCGACGGTCGTGACGTGCCGTGCTTCATCGAATCTATTCAGGCTCGGGGGAAGAAACGGAAGGACGAGGGGCGGCTGGCTGATGTTAAAGGCAATGGTAAGAACGAGATCGTAATCGAATGGACGGGGGACAAGAAAAGGAGAAAGGGATGAAATCAGACGATAAAAAAAAAAGAACGAACGGATGTCTGTTCGCTCTTATTTAATTCGCGTACACCGGATGATGTAAACGTCGCAAATTTTCCCTTGCACGTAAATACTGAAGATGGAGAAAAATAGTCTGTTTCTCGGTGTCGAGGTACGAATGGCTTTTAAATCACCAGCGATTAAAGATTAAGAAGTTTTCACGAATAAACATTTACGGATAGCAGTATAAGAGACATAAACAAGAGATTATTTAATTGTGCAAAAGGGGACTTCTTACTTTTCAATTATAATTACAATTTCATTATCTGGATTTAATGAAGAATGTTGAGAAAGTGTTTATCAATATTAAAGAATGAAATACACATGATATTTAACGATGAAAAATAATTAATAAAAAGAAAATAATTAAAATTCGACTGAGGGAAATGCAATAGATTGTCGAAGATATTCTTGGTGGAAAAATAGCACGCGACGTCTGAAATGTTCCGTAGTACGTATATAGTGTAAAAGACGTCTCCAAGAATCGAGCCAAGTAGTATCTCTGGGAAATTATAACGGACGCTCAATTTAAATCCTTGGGGATACACCTGGAAACCCGAGTGGTTCTTTCTATGCAAACTCGGCTGACTCTTACTTAACAAAGCGTAATTTATCGAGCCGCGGAAGCGAGATGGAGAAAAAGGGCCGGGGGTGGGGAGGGAGGGAAAAGGCAGCCTCCTCTTCTCGATATTACGCGTTTTCCATCTCGTCGCTTCCGTCTGCAGCTCTGGAGAGCAATCTCGGTACGACGGACGGGCTACGTGTCTCGCAATTTTTCAAACTATTGCGTCATAACACCGGTAATCAACTATACGTACCGTGATAACACTGCGAGACGTGCGAGAATCTCATTTACGCGCCTTTCTCGTCCGTATGCTCGAGTGCGCATAATTTTTCGTGCATTTCTCTTTCGTTCTTTTTTTTCTTAATCCTAGAAATACCAACCTGCAGTAAAAAGCTCCTGAAACCGTTTAAGCAATTTAAGCCATACGCGTCGCATTTATTTTCCGACGTCTTACATTACGACATTTATTTTCCCCCTCGATTCTCTTTTTCTTCTTTTGTAGATTATGATATCATATGTAGATCGCTATTTTAAATCTAATAATACTCGTATAAAATATGTCCACACATTTTAGCAAATAAACGGCAAATAACGTATTAACGAATTGGAAAATTTGGACATTACGAAGAGTTTGGATATTCAAACTGGATGATCGGACGCTCGTTACGCCACACGGATTTCGGTAACGGGGAAAATCCAATAGCGATAATCCTCGAGCGCTCGTAACGCGCGGAACGTTTACGCTCGTTCTCACACAGAAAGTAAAAGGGTTCTCGTTTGCTCCCCCACGCCCCGTTCTCTCTCTCTTTCTCTCTCTCTCTTTCTCTCTCTCGCAAATACCATGGGATTTCCGCTGCGGCACTGCACTATTTTCCACGCGAATTTTTCCCTGGCAGAGAATCTCCCGGATTAGGTCCTGCCAGTCAAGTGGCTTCGTAACTCCTCGTTATAAAGGCCACACGCACGAAGACGACGATGAGACGAATAAACACGCGCGCGTGTCCCCTCGTCTCGGTTTACGATCTACGCACGTAACCGGTGTATAACACCGGTTCTCATAAGCGTCGCTTTTATAGCGTTTTTATAGTGAGAAAATACCGGATG
Organism: Wasmannia auropunctata; assembly: GCF_000956235.1. Taxonomy (NCBI): domain Eukaryota; kingdom Metazoa; phylum Arthropoda; class Insecta; order Hymenoptera; family Formicidae; genus Wasmannia; species Wasmannia auropunctata. The sequence goes on from NW_012026862.1 coordinate 49,717, forward strand.
CTCGAAATTCGAAAATTAAGTTGATAGAAACCTATTTCTCTCTTTTTTTTTACGAGACTTTATATTAAAATTATGTTTATCGTATCTTGTATATTAAACTGTTTTTTTGAAATTATAAACTCACAATATAAATTATATATACGATTGTATGATGAAATTATTATATGATGCAATGTAAAAAATATAAGTAATAAAAAAAATGTAAAATTATGTGTATGTATATAAATTACAAATATAAAAAGGCTCTTTTTGTTAAAATTGCTCTTGCTCGCTACAACGTTCAAATCTGAGAACCGCTGATGCATATACATTTTATCCGGGTTTCATCCAACCTGCTTGTCGAACGGACCTGCGCCGGCAATAAAAACAGACTATTCTGCGCCTCGCACGCGGGGGGGAGAAAGAGAGACACATGGGTTACCCTCGCACAGAACCAGATCTGCGCGCCGAACAATGAATCCCCCGGCTTGAGCTTGCGGACTCATCTTTCATCTCGACGTGGCACGCGCCGCGGCCGCATCTGGCAGGTTCGTGGGGGGTCAATTGAAATTGCGACGGAGATTATACCGCGTGGATCGCGAGTTCGCGCTACTGCATAACTTAATTTCGATCGCACGAATTCGTGTCTCTGCGCTCGCGAGGGATTATCACGTTGATGAGTTTATCAAGGGGGATAATAGCTCTTTATAAATTGAGATAAAAATGGATGTATTTGCGCGAACGGATATATCTCGTCGCTTTTGCAGCCGCGTTGCTCAAGTCACGTCATTTCTATACTATACGCCGTCGGTATCGATTGTGTTAATTTTTAAATAGAAATCTAAAATCTTCTACGATGCGAAGAAATTGAAATATATTTTTAAAGTGTGTTTCAAATGAAAGAATATTCTGGGAAAGCTAATTGTTTACGTAAATAAAACACTAATTTTTTGTTACAATTTCTTTTTCCGGCACGATTAAATGTGTCACCTTCTCGTATTTTTTGCCATATAGATTTCGCTGCTAATTTTAATTTCACCGAATAAATAAAGTGAGAGTACGTATACAGAGCGCGAAGTGAGATTGCCAACTAGATTGAATCACCTTACCTGTCTATCGTCTCTGCCGTTTGACGGCGGCTAAATTCGATCGGTCAGCAAAACGGGCGATTTCCGCGGCGTTTATCTCTTTTTGGAAGGCGGGAGTTTTACGTTTCTTCCGGCGTTTGTACGTGCTGATCCTCCAGTTCCGTACGCGCAACCCTCGTAGTCCAAGCTCCCGCGTCGTCCACTTCGGCGCGCCGCTTCGCATTTTCGTTTTCGTCCGATGTGCCTCGCGCTATCTCCACCGGTTTCTTCCCTCTTCCACCGGCGCGGAGCTAAACTCGAGACGTCTGGCGTTGGCGGAGCCTGATTAACTCGAAAAATCGACTCGCTCGCTTCTTTCTTGAGAAAACTTTGCCGGTCCCCCCCCCCCCTCTGTGTGCCTATCCGCCATCTCTCTTAGCTTTAGATAGAAAACGGAGAAGCCGAGAGAGGAGAGACAAAGCGCGAGTAAGGCGCGTACCATTGTACGACGGTGGAAAGTAGTGAACGCCGGGGAAAGAAGTTAAAGGCAAATAATGGCGTGAAGGACGGCGCGGGGGTGCGGGACGGCGGGGGCAAATCGAATAAGAAAGCGTGCCGTATTTTATTTCTCTTCCTCGGGAAATCTCGCGCCTCCCACCGCGGTCATGAAACTCCGCTCCGCGCGAGCGTTGAAGGAGGACCGCCTTGTTCCTGAGGGTGCCATAATACCGACAAAACGGATCGAGAGGATATAGGCATTACCGTGGAACGGAAAAGGAAGAGGAGCGAAGAACCGTAAAATACTATCGTCCGGTGACTCACCGGAGATCCGATGAGTCGCGGCATTTTCGCTTTTAACGCGAGACTGCAAAGCGGCGTGCCGCCGAGTTGAATTGTATAAGCTAGGGGGACAAATCGTTGCGAGTTTTAAAGACGCCGAAGGTGCACGCTATGTTTTTCTATCGATATCGATTAAGTTTAATCGCCGTTTAACCGTCAGATTAATAGCGCCTCTGTCGGTGGAAAAAGTTGCAGAACTGCTAGGGCTTGCCTTTCTTATAAAGAGACGGCGATTAAAAGACCGGAGTAAAATATATGTTTCGCGTTCTGGAACTGAAGTACTCGCTCGCGATGAGATATGCGAGCGGTAATACGCCACATTTTTAACTCGACGATGATAATTTAACCGGCTGATGACTTCTTCTTATCGGATATTTAATCGCGCGGTGCGATTAACGATTCTTTTTGGCCGTTGATCCGACGCTGGGGTATTCGTCCCTCGTCTCGGTTCATTATTTAATGAGACCGGCGCGGGCGCGAGCGTACGAAATCGCGCGGTTACGCAAGAGAGATCTTTGTTTATCGTGGGCGCGAAGGGAGCGTACAGGCGGAGGGGTTGATTTAATTCATTTAACGGTATATAGGCGCATGTGAAGGGGCGCGCGGGGGCCTCTTTTCCCGTACGCCAGGGGCGACGGGTTTCTGGCAAACATCTGCGAACTCTTGCGTGTTACCGGTACGGCTCCCCTGGGAAGGAAACCCGATAATATTCTCGCGGCACGAGCCGAATCTCCGACATCGTGAGAAAATCCGAGAGCTCGCTCGTAAATTTCGAGATCGATCCTCGTCCTGTTCTGTCGTGCGCCATCAATTAGAATCATATCCTCGTCAACTGCGCTGCAGCATCCTCTAGTGCACCTGTAGAAAAAAATGTCTAATTAGAACATTATAATTACTATAACAATTATATTAATGTTATAATAATTTATTTATAAGAATAATTATAATTATAACGATAATTATAATTAGAAAAATGCAAGAAAATATGAGAATTGTATAATTAATCCGACATCAGTTGAATAGAAACGTTTGCTTGCACTTCGCCCCGTCCGTTAAACACAATGTCGCATTTACTGCGTTAATTACAACCTGGACAGCTCTCTTGCGATAGCAGCAGCTTTCAAATAAATATTTCAGTTGTCGCGGATTTTATTTCCCTATTTTCATACTTCGTATAACTTTCATTATTTTGTTTGCAGTGAATTTTTTTTTAATGTCGCGGATGCACGTACACCTGCTAATTCTCTCCAATGGTTCTGGACATGGTCTGGAGCACGGCGCGAAGTGCAAGGTCGACAGTGACGCGTTGCTCTCGCGACACGCGTATAACGTACGCGCATATATATACATACGCGGATGACACATGCTATAGGTGACGGGGAAGACGCGCGAGCGTGCAACGTATTAACGCCGTGAATCCGGCGCGAGGTGTCATGTAACCCAGATAAAGCGCGAGTGTGCCTGTTGGGACGGGATTTACTTTAACGAGTGAGCGTTAACCTGTCGGAATAATCCACATGGCAGGGGTAATAATGGACTCAAGTGCAAATGCGCCACTCGGGGGTGTCCGGGGCGGGAGGGAAGGGGGAGGGGAGGGGAGACCGCCCCTCGCGGTTGTAAATAGTGCACGCTTTCCCAGCAACCGTCTCTCCCTCTGTCCGTCCGCGCGCGGACGGTTGCAGTTTCAGCCGTCGGCCGCTGCACGGATCTCGACGTTATAGCCTCTCCCTTAACGAATGACCACGGTCGCGTTTGCGCCATGCGAGTAGACGCCCGAGATCGCGTTCATCTGTGACGATATAGGAGACGGGGACTTAGGCGAGAAACATTTTATACGGAACCGCGACCTCGACCGGTCAAAGCTCGTGTATATAGCCTGCCCCGAGCCCGAGGTAGCTGATGGTGTCGCAACATTTCAGCTTAGGTTACCATAGCGATAATAGGATTAAAGACACGTAGCTATACGTATAGTAGTTGTGCCATGTATCCCGAGTACATACATAAGATACTTCAAAATGCATTTCGCCGATGTATAACATAACGCCATCAGCGACGAGCGTCGAAGGCGAAAGTGCGAAAAGCGACGATCGTGTTGTCGCGGTGTCGAATCGTGATCCAGCTAAATTTAATTAAATTAAATATTTCACACGAGCTGTTGAAATGGTCGGTGCACAAGCGTTACGAAAACGCTTATGCAAGTGCACTTCCAAATAGATATATCATCCGCGGGACGCGCGAATCAGCAAGAGTTAGAATCCGCGAGTTTCACATTTCAAGCGCTGCACAATGTGCTGCGGCAGGCGACAAAATGGTGGCGAGTGGCTTCTCTTGTTTTAATGACGATTGTTCAAGTAAGATTGCACGACGGGACGTGCGAGATATTAAGATAATTACGGCGAAATCGTAGACGCGAGACGGGGCACGAAGCGTAATGGGGGGGGGGGTGGGAAGGAGGGGGGAACAAACGTGACGTCCGCGCGCCCCGACGAAATAAGAGGATATTTCACCGCGCGCGCAAATTTCCCGGGGCTTTCCCTCGGAGAGGATGGGCACGCACGCGCGTCCGTGAGCGCGCCGTATGCTCACGCTTTAGAGAATACGAATAAACTTCAAAGAGTGGCGGGACCGCGACGGCGGAGAAATGTCGTTACGAGCGACGGCCGCTTTCAACGACGCCGCTTAATTGAATTTCTCTCGGTCGCGTGATCGCCGCCATCCCTGTAAAAATGCAACTACCCTCGCCAACGAGCCACCCACCTGTTTCTCTTCCTGGAACTTCTTTTTCTCTCTCTCTTTTTGTCGGAAGAAAAGTGTAACGCCGTGGAATATCTATAGCCAATTTTTGACATTCGAATTTTATTGGATTTCTTTAACTTCTACTCTGGTAGAAACTGGCCGAAGAGAGAGAGAGAGAGAGAGAGAGAGAAAAAGACGTACTTACGTGCATAGTTATGTACATAATACATCGCTATAAAGCAGTATCCACCAGTCTCGAATACGTCAATGGCGATGACAGAGCGAGCAAGATAATGAGAAAAAGTCGGGCTTCGGGTCCTGAGATAAGTAAGAACGAGAGAAATCATAAAGGTGAATTTACATGGTTCAGTCATCGTGATCGTTTTGCATCGATGAAATGGCCGAGCTGAATAAAGGGAATTTTATGCAAAGACTAAGACAAACCTCGAGCATTATGCGCAGAAAGAATAGTGAATTGATTATTATTACAACTATTGAAAAATTATTGATAAAATAATGTATTTTAACATAATATTAAATAGCGTATTTTAATATAATATTGGATTAGAAATGGGTAAGGCTTTACATATAGATTTTGTATAAATAATATTAAAATATTCATAGAAAAGCAGAGGGAGAAGAGAAACGAAGAAGCGAAGGAAAAGAAATATGATTCTTCAGCGCGGATAATTATATTTGCAAAAATATTATTCCTTTTCTCCGTTCTTCGTTTTTTCCTTTCCCGCGGTGAGTTCATCTGGAATGTTCATCAAAATGGAGTCGCGCGAATTTCATCTCATGCCGAGAGAGAGAGAGAGAAAGAGAGAGAGAGAGAGAGAGAGAGAGAGAGGAGGGGGGGGGGCAGGCGCGCCCGCAATGACTGGCGGCGCGGGCGGAGGCAAATCAGACTAATTACTTTGAACGTGCAGCTTTCAGCAAAATGGGCTTGCGATTATTTTCACGACTGGTTATAATCACAGGGACGTCTCTCTTGTTCCATCGCGACGGATTTATCAACGAACTCGCTCGTGCTGACGCGCTGCAAGAAGCGGCGGCGGGACAAGATTTTGCGCGCGCTATCTCTCTTACAGTCGCGGCACCGGCAGCAGCAGCTCCACGCGGCGTTAACGGAAACTCGTGCTCTCTCGTGGCGAACCGCGCGGAAACCTCCGCCGAATAATGAATTGTCTTGATACACGCGATTAATTATCTCCCACGTGTATAGCACGGTCGGCGCGCCGACATGGGTGTGCTGCGCGTACGCGCGGCCGTACGTGTATAATATGCAGATATATTCTTTATTCCCTCTCTACGGCCGTGCCGCCGTGCCGAGGCTCCGAAGTGTAATACGTCGGAGAGGCGATTACGTTGTTCTTTCTATCGTGATACCGCAAGTTTTGCCTTGAAAGAGATATATTAGACGCCCTGCTATTTTCGAGCATACACGCCGCAACACCGATGAGAAACAGGTGCATTTTACGGTGCGAAAGCGCAAAAAAAAGGCGCGGGAATTCGCGATAGATTGTTCCGGCGCGGCGACTCGGCCCGAATAACCCTCGCGCGGCGCGGCGGCGGTGAGGGATGAAAACGTCGTGCCACTTTTTATTTTTACACCCGTCGCGCGTACGTGCTTGGCCGTCTCTCGCGACCACTTTCATAAATTTCAATTAACGCTATTTGGTCGCCCAACACGGGGAGCACCTTGTTACCCGGTCTCGCCGTCTCTGCATTTTAGCACCAATTTACAGTTTATATAGCTTACGGACGGAGCTGTACTAACATATATCCAACGTTATCTTCATAACTTAGAATGTCTGATGTTTTTCAAACTTATTTCGGCGGCTATACCCTCTGCAGTATGTCGCTGTCAAAGAATTAATATTGAAGAGCGCAAAGTGAACGACGGCAGCGTGTTATAGGTATAATGTTTTACGAAACGACACTAAAAACTATTTGACGATCATTAGAAATTCTTGAAAATAAACATGAGGGAACAAACAGCTGTAATAAGTTTCTGAAATTATGGTTACTCGTCAAATAACCAGAGGCTGCGGAATAGCTTCTCCGCGGAAGTCTCTTCTCTGGGGGGAATACCCCATTCGGTCGGGTGACGCGCTATTCGAAATTAGGGCGTATATGCATACGACGGTGCTTTATCTAAGGCGGTCTCGTTACGACGGATATACCTTGGATAAAGGAATTTCCGTACCGAACGTACACTCTATATACGCGAGCGCGGACGAATTTTCAAAACGGAAGAGCGAAGCGATTCAACAAGTGGAGCCCCCCGTCGCAATCCTTTACAATCCACGACATCTTCCTCGTCGCTAAGCAATATCTCGGCCGAGCAGCTGGAGACTATTCTTCTCCCGAAAAGCGGATTGGCGGAGTCTCTTATCATGCGGCTCGGCGCGTGCACGTATTTCATACCAACATCTATTTCAACTCAGTCAGTTATAGTCAGTTATATATCTTACTTCCAAATGCGGACTATATATATGCCACTACCTGCCATTTGTATTGCGGTCGCACTTTGTTACAAACGTTACACACGAGTGTGTAACGTATTAACGTATACTCTCGTTAATAGCGGTTCGGATTAAAAAAATGGCGATCTGACTGAAAAATGATGGGACTTTTTATCGAGATTTTTGCTTTGACAACTTGTCAGACAAATTGCCTAGCTGGAAAGATTAATGATGCAGTCAGATTTTACAGATGCATGAAACAGTAAAGCGATGCGAAACTTTTCTAATGCGTGCGTGAACATATAGCTTCTATTTTTAAACGTTATTTTATATACGTTTTATAATTCGTAATTTCGATAATAAAAATATAAGCTCAGGTGTTACGTTATTCATTAAAGGATAAAAAAATCTTTTTTTTAAATTGGAGTGCAGACATGTAAATAAAATAAATACAACTCGAATCCACTAGAAACCAACTATAAAACTTGTATTCAACATTATGAATACGTAATTTTCAATTATTATTTTGTAAAGTCGAGCAAAATTTGCGATATTATTTCAGGCACTGTTGAAAAATTGAAAGAAAATTGGTAATGGATGGATCAATGTCTCGGTTAATCGGAAATGAGAATTAATGATTGATACTAGTAATTCTTCGCAGCAGTCATATACTGATTTATCAGAAGCGAGAAATAAAACTTTTCTCTCTTGCGATATACGTCGAAATAAATTAATACTTTCGCGTGCTGTCACGCAATTTCGATTCGTAAAGTAATAAATAGCTGTAAATCTTGATAAACTGTCATAAAATCCATTCTTATCATCGCTGAAAATAGGACGCACGCAGACTAAATTACACGTTTACATTTACTAATGCAGGGTAGTAAAAACCAGCCAGCCGGGTTTCGGTATATTTTAACAATATCTGCACCATCGAAGCGGTAAGGCTTACAAGAAAGCTAATTTATTTCGACGTGTTCGGCGTGTAAGAAAAAAAAAAAAGATTTACATAATTTCTCGCATCCGATGTCACAGTTCAACACGATCGCAGCGAGGGAAACGGGAGACTTAATACCCGCCAGCGATGCGGTGGAATCCGTTATTGCGAACGATTCGAGAGGGAACGCTCGAGAGGATCCTCGATCCCGCGGACGGAACAGGTTACAACGTTCGAAAGCGCAGTAAAATTGCAGCGTAGGGTTTCGGAGAAAACCGGGCGCGCCATCGTGATACCTGTTCCCCACTCCTCCCCCCCCTCCTCACCCCGGTCGTAACACGCGCGCGTACCACGCGCGCTCGCATACACACACCTCGCACGTCGATCGGGCTTCGGGAATCTCGCGATTTCCAGAGAAACGACGCGACGGAGCGAAAACCGAAGCGCGCGCCGAAGGTGGAACTTCCTAGTAAATTGTCCTAGCCTCGGGAAGCGTGAGCCACTCTCGAGTCGGTTTTACTGGCAGGGCTAAATCGAGAAACGATCGGTGTGCCCCCGCCCTCCCCTCGCCGACCTCTTTCAATTACTTTTCCTAATGAATTTAATTTAGGAAGCCGTCATTCTTCTCCTTCTTCCCGGGGCCGTCAGTAATCCCCGACTGGTTTCGTCGACGAGGCGGAAACGGATCGACCGCGTTTTCCCCGACGCCCGCGTCGTAAATAGAATTCGTGCCACGGCGTGTATACCAGTTTAGAAACGACCTCCTTCTCCTCCACCGAGGAGCGTCTGATTGTGATCCCCGGCGCTGCTTTCGCGACGGCTGCTTTCGGGATGATTCGTCATCCCGATCCAGCTTGAACTTTTCCCAGAATCTCGTGCGTGCCGTAACTGCGGGACTATACCTCTTCTCCAAGAATGATACTTCTGACTCGACTGGCACGACCCGATCCACCGGAGTTCAATATACGGGCAGATTTCGAGGCTGGTGAATTTTTAAGTATCTGTTACCGACAAAACCCATAATCAGTTAAAACCCGAATTCACCCGAGTTAAAACTAGAATGGTTGATTAGACGCAAAATCGAAAATCTATATAGACAATATTATTGCAGACTTCGTTCACTGCCCCGTAAAGAGGGAGGGAGGGGGTGTTAGACTTCGCTACGCGAAAAGTCAAAAACCAATGTGAAACAGTACAATTATGGACCTCGTTTAAACTAAATTTAAAACTAGTTTTAACTAGTGAAATCGGATTTTAACGATTATCGGGTTTGACGGTAACATAATGTCAATAGCTTTTCCTATATGTGTTCGTAGGAAGTTTATAGAGACATTAAAAAAATGTCTAAAAGTCCCTTACAAAATATATGTCGCTTTATAGATACTATATATAGTCATTAATCATATAGTATATAGCAATTAATTATCGTACAGTTAAAATCCTCCTCCTGGCATAAACTACGAATTAGAAGCTCCGATGGATCTTCTTTTTAAACCGGGAGCATGCAGCATCTGCCCGCGCGGTCTCTGAGTCTCTCGGTATCTCCTAAATCTGTTATCGATCTGAACCGAACCGCAGTGTTTATACCTCTCGCTACGGGACACACAGTCTTGAATGTGTCCTGCTGGCGGGACGAAGTGGATGCGTACGATTTACCGACAAGACGGTGGCTATTTGTATTATCTTGCGGCGCGCGCGCGCGCGGGATCCGCGCACTGTATGCACCATAGATCATCGGCCACGATCTCTCCGGATATACTTCGGCCGTTGCGCGTTGCACTCGACAAAATGGGATAAGAGCAGTCCATTTGTAATGGCCGAGCTGAACGTCGGCAGGTGGATAAGAGCAATTTGAGGCTGTCTTTCGTGCCCCCTCTGTCATTCTCCTTTCAGGTCGACGAAGAGAAACGTGCTCCGCCGTGAACCTCGGTCGTCAGGAAGTGAAAAGCACGGACCTTTCCTCTTACTCTCTTTCGCTAGCTCTTTCTCTCTCGCTCTTTCTCTCTTTCTTTCCGTCTTAGTGGCCACTTATGCGGCCAATTTTGTCCACGCTTCCACGTACGGTTTCCACGAGCAAGCTTCCCCGAAGCGATCCAATCGTGTCTCCAACGATACGTACGCTCGAGACGTGGTTAAAGCTACAACTTCGCCGCACTTTTTCGTTACGAGATCGCTATTTCGCACGCGACATTAGATGCGACAAATAAAATGGCAAGTTGAATAAAAACGTGACTTAACCAAACGAACGCTTTTACTCGCCTTTACGTTTTTCGATCTTGCTAACAGGCTATTAGATTCTTTTTGAGTTTCATGCAGATGTTTATATATACGATATAAGCAGAGATAATATATATATTTAAATGCACGCGCTATTTATGCCCGCGTAGTGATCGACCGAGTAGTTTACTACTGTCCGTACACGTCATGTATATCTGACTTGCGTTAAGGGCCGTGACACATAAAAAAATTTAAGCAGTAAGTCGTAATCAGTAAGCGAATCGACCAATCACAATCGAGAATGTAAGGCTATAATGTAAGCAGTAGCAAATCCAACACGTTGATTTTTTTACTGCCTACGTCTTACTGCTTTAGTTTTTTTGTGTGCGATGGCCCTTACGATTTCAAAACATTACTTTGAAATACAAACACGGCGGGCTTTTGAATATTTTAAGGTTTTACAAGCGCGCATCGAGAGAACGTTTAAATACAATCTTGACTAAGAGCTCGCTGCCGAGCGATCGCATAAGTGAAGAAACGAGGATATAAACTCGAAGCTCGGGCGTACACTTTTAGATTTGCGAGTATGTTTCGTCGCGGGCGGCGAAGCGACCAGGCGAGTGTCATAAATTCGGCTGGGGCCGAGCGAACGTCCTCCTTCGTTTCTGGTTTTCGTATACCGGCGCCCGTCCGGGCGTATGGTAGCGTGCAGGGAGTGCTCGCTCGTAAATGATCGCGATTCACGCGGGAGCTCATGAGTATAGAGTGCCATTATCATGACGTACCGTGACTGAAGCGTAGGGGAGGTCAAAACTTGAAAACCGGTGGCGCGGCAGGGGTTGAGGCAGAAGAGCGGATGCAGGTAGCGCAAGTGGCGTCGAAGGAGGCGTCAAGAGGACGGCGGGAAGGAAAAGTAGGAAAGTAAAATAGCGAGAAATCCGACGAAGAGGAGAGAACGAAATTCGTGCGAGTGCCAAGCAAGATAAGGCGCAGGCAAGTTACGGACGGAAGTAAAATCGCAAAACGATCAAAAAGGAAGAACTGTCAAAAAGGAAGAGGCCCCGATTGAAGTTCACGGCGCAAGTTAAATAGGGACGATTCTGTTACAAGTCAAGTGCTCTAGATTTTGTAAGAGTTGGAAGAGACGCGAATACTACAATTACAATCGTGGAATTACCAACTAATTTAAAATTTATTGTAATAAGAGATTATTTAGCCGTATAGCGACTTAGACTTTTTTTAACTGGAATTTTGATATGTCAATAATTCTCGAATTGTCAAGTACTTTCTTTGAAGTCACTGCTATTCACCGTAATGAAAATGCCGGTATTTGCCGGGTACTTTCGACGCTTTTCTCTTTACCTTTTTGCATATGGAAAAAGCCGCCTGTCTTCATCAACAGTACGCCGTTTCTTTTGCATTTCAGGAAAGTAGTTAATTCTAAATCACTACCGTGAGAGCTTCTTGAATCGCAACCGTATAATATTTTGCAGATTGAATTTTCATTAAGTAATTTCAAACAGTACGTTTATCTTATCTTAATTCGTTCTGCCGTTTCGAAATTAAATAACTGAATAATTTATGATTTTTGTCATCTACGAATTGCACATTAATAACCAACTATTTGATATTTAATAATATATTTGTTTTCTTTAATATAATATTAATAATATATTTTCTATTTTAATTATTTGTATCTCATTTCTGCAGTGTTACTGATTAGATAAGTTTTGACGCGCGACTCTCTTTGCAACGTATATTCTTTTATTACATCATATTCGATACATTCTTGTTATCCATAACAAAATTTGGCGAAAGTATGTATCGCGAAACTTGCGAGTAAAGCGTCCGTATTGCGAGGAGTTCCTTGTGCGGGCGCGTTTGTCATAAAGTCTCCTATTCATGGGTAACTTTCGAGAGTCACTTTCGAAGCGGACTCGTCCGGACCTTTGCAGAGCTGAAACGTCTGCAGCAATCGTAAACAGATTTCTTGTCGCTACATTTATTATGCACGAGAGATGTTTGCCGACTGGTCCCGATCAAGATATATCCAGCGCTTTTCCGAGATATTGCAATGGGGAGGTTCCTCTCGCGAGTTCGCATATAGAGACATTTATTGCGCGTCAAAACAGCCCGAGAGCTGCAGAATCTCTTAGGCCGGTGCCGCAGAAACACGAGAGGAAAAAGGAAGAGAGAGAGAGAGAGAGCGCGCACACACTTTTAAAAAAAAAATTGTTATTATCTTAATATACACGCGTTCTATACGTGTCGAGGCGAAATATCGAACTCACGCGGCAATCGAGGGTGAAACAAAGGGTAAGCGAGACTCGGCGAGGGAGCTTCGAGCTTTTGGCGTTACCCCTGCACCGCCGTCCGGTGTAAACATTTGCCGATCGTACGCAAAGCCGGTGCCGATGGCTGTAGGTTGAGCAAACTCCGCAAACTGAATATATCTATATATATATATATATATATATGTATATATATATATATATGTACGTATACGATCGCGCGTCGGTGGATTATCGAGGAATCGTCGTCCGGTGCATACGTAAGCGCTGTGATTTGGTAGCGTGTCCATTGTTATACCGCGAAATCGACCTTCTATCCACAGGGACGAGGGTCGGCGAAATGAAATAAACCTACTGGCAAAACAAAGGGACTGCGTACGTGCGTGCGCGCGTCTCAGTGGCGTAGAGTCGAAAAATAATCTTCAAGAGGATGCAAAAAAACGTCCCGTTTCTCTTATCGTAACAGATAATGATGATTTCTTTATTATAGTATTACTGTTAAAATAGTTTTTATATTCTTTCAAAACTAATATTATAATAAAATACATTACGATATATTGGATGTAACTTAAATACCGACCACTAATTACATAGTGTTATTTCTTGTAAGAAACTGAATCGAAAAGCCCTGAACTATTTTTTTTTACAGTGCTAAATAAAGCAATCCCTATTGCAGTAATTACTGCTTTATTAAGCATTGTAGAGAAAAATGGTTCAGGATTTTTCGACTCAAATTTTTATATGATTAGTGAGTGCTATTTAAGAACTATTTTTGTCTACAATGCTTAATAAAGTAATAATTACTGCAGTAGTGATCGTTTTATTTAGCACTGTAGAAAAAATGGTTCAGGACTTTTCGATTCAGTTTTTTACAAGGAATAATGCTATGTAAGTGGTCAGTATTTAAGTTACAACCAGTTTGATATATATATATATATCATCATATATATATACCCCTTTTTATCTCATAAATGAATAGAGATAGACCTAATAAATATAATATCAAATTAAACAGCTTTGACTAAACTTTATTATAAGCACAGTGATCATTTAAAAATATTATTTATGTTAGAGAGCGGAAAGATATGATTAATTTTTACATGATGACGATTTTAATATGATAAAAGTTGTAGTTCTTTTTAACGAATACAACGATGTGTGATATAACAACATTATCTTACAAATTATACCAATTATTTTGGTTTAGCTGGTGACTGTTACCTTTTCAGTTTCGACCCTGCGGTATGAATTTTTGACTTTCGCGTTGACAATTGACGTGTAAAGGTACGACTTCATGCTGACGCTCGACGTTCATTTTTAGCGTCAAAACAGATCACATGATCAAAATTGACGAATAGTAAGCATCAATTTTGATCATGTGATCTGGTTTGACGCTAAAAATAAGCGTTGAGCGTCAATACGAAAAGGCACCTGAATGTTTTTATCTGATCATAGTACTCTCGTCAGTGCGAGAGTCGGAAGTTGGCCATACTGCAGGATCGAAATTGAAAAGGTAGTAGCCGCCCGCAAAACTTTAAATCAAAATAACTCTTATAATTAGTAAAATAATTTTGTTATATCATACATTGTTGTACATGTCGTTAAAAAAAACGCTACAACTTTTATCATATTAAAATTGTCACTTTACTGTGTAAAAATTAATCATGTCTTTCTGCTCTCTAACAGATAATATTTTTAAGTGATCACTGTGCTTATAAGTTTAGTTAGAGCTGTTTAATTTGATATTAGGTATATTTATTAGGTCTATCTCTGTTAGTTTACAAGATAAAAAGGGATGGACTTATACGAGAACACCCTGTATGTATGTATATACACATATATGTATATATATATATATATACATATATATATATATATATAAATGGTAATTTTATTATTGACTTAAAGTTAGAGAATGAAGAGATAATTATATATTTTTATATCAGATATATCTGGTGTAAGAATATATAATTATCTCTTTATAAATATTTATACATTTAACAGCAGCCGAAAGAACAGACGCAAGAATGGAATTGTGTATTCTTTAACGGTAATTCTATTATTGAAAGATAGAGAATGAAGAGATGATTATGTATTCTTATACTATATATATTTAATTAATATACGTAAATAATATATATATAATTATCTCTTCATTCTCTATCTTTAACTCAATAATAGAATTACTGTTAAACAATGTACAATCCCATTCTTGTGTCTGTTCTTTCGGCTGTTGTTAAATGTATAAGTATTTATGCGCAAATGCAAAGCGAACTTTGGAACGGAAACTTGCGTATAATCCATAAAAAAGTAAGCGTGACAGGAGAAGTTAACGTAGCATTCGCTCATACGGCAATACTTTCGATGTACTATCGATTGGAGAAAAGTTTTAATAGGCGAGCACTTTCAAAACACGACGGAGCCTTGTGCATTCTTAATAACGACGAAAAAAATAAATCCCCCTCGGTATTGTTGTAACTTTAATACTTCATCGATGCGGAATACGGCTGTTGTATAAATAACGAGATTGCTCGTAATAATCACAATCCGGTTATAAGTCTTCGAATGTGCCTGTTAACTGATTAATGTTCAGGCTTTTAGCGGGCTAGCGAAATATAAAGCATCATATATCATTTACGTCATTTATCAGAGCTTGACGGATCTGTTACAATGTGGTATATTTAAGCACTTAAAATTATCAGAATTTTTAACAAGAGGCATTCTATTTTCAAACTATTTTAAAACTATTTGAATAACATGTCATCTTAAAATTTTGCTACGAGAATTTTAACTAAAATGTATTATCAGTAAAAAAATACAAATTGAAATATAATACTTAATATAAAACATTAAATTTTGCATTAAAAAATCCGTTTATCTTGTATAATTATATAAATATATATTATATAATACAATCCGCGGAAAAATAAAATTCTCCAGAAAATATTTGACGCATACTCGCTACTTAAAAGTTGCCTTTCTGCATCTATTTTTATTCGTTTTTCTATTTCTTAACTCGAAATCCCCGAAACGGTTATTCAAAGACAATAACCGCGTAGAATAAATGACATGCTAAATTTTCTCTCGCACGTTTTCCTCGAATTTCACATCCGTTTTGGCATCACTTGTCGAGTGTATTGACCAAAGGTCGATAATTTATGCGAAAACCGACGGCGAATAGCCGCTTTATTTCGAACTCGATGCGCCGTATAAAAAGCAGTTAAATAAAAAACACGGAAGCTCTTTCTCATATTGATGCTATCCATTTTATCTTCCAACATATTCCACAGCGGGGAACGAAAGCTTAAATTAAGCATGAAAAGATGTTTTTATTATATAGATCCATGTCTGACACCGAGTTAGATCACAAATGGAAGGGCCATTGTTCTTTTCAGTACCATCGCGCGATAAAATGCGAAATATTTTTACTGTATCTGTTCAAATTATGTTTCGTTCATACGGATCGCAAACTGTCACGATAAAATGCTTGAAAGTAATGCAAAAGCAAAGAAGAAATATTTTAGAATATTTCATCCAATTTATCAATTTTTTGGTAAAGATATTTACTTCATGCTTCGTGCAAGTTGATGCATTTATAGACTCGCCGGCAAATTTTCGCTTGTTTCACTTTTATCCCGCCGACATGTATTTTTTAACCATGCACGTTTATAAAAACGTCATGTGTTACGTCTGAAAACATATTATACAATTACATATCCATGGCACTTGTTATTTTGCTAAATTTTGTTGAAATGAAAATTTGTCAGAATGTATATGATTAATTTTGCGACATTCTACCTAATTTTACCGAAATATTTAATAAATCAAATAGAAAAAAAATCCGACTGACGATAATGATTTATTCTTGTGAAACCAGCTTTTAATCGATTTAATTTTATCGCTTTTTTTCCCATGTAAAATTGGTCGTGACCATAATAACGAGTAAACGTCATATTTCCATTGCAAACATTTTGCATTACAAATTTTATATTATGATTACAAATATATTTAAAAATGATTTTTCTCATTTTTACGGCGACCGAAATAATTCAAACGCTCCAGATTTTTTTCTCGTCGACAGCGTTTTTCTCGTGGAAAAGAGCTAAGGCAAAACAGTGCTCGAAAACGTGGTTTTTTTTTCCTCTTGTACCGTTATTTATCAAACATATTCCGGACTAAAGCTCATGAACCTTAATGCGAGACTTGGAGGTGGCCCTAGCCGATCTAGTCAGATCGATGTTGGATATATACATATAGGATAAATACGAATAGAATATCGATAATATTCGCGAATACGGCGAGAGACGGCCAATGTAAACGAGGGGGGTATAGCATCGAAAGTCACATTTATGCGGGTCGGTTCGCCGTATACACGGCGCACAATGTTGCCGCGGGATTTATGCGGAATATTTTTACCTACTGCGAAGCGCGCTGGCGAGATATCCCCCGATGCGTACAAAGGGTGGATCCGAGTGCACCACGACTTCCGTAAGCGTTACGATGCACCGCGTCGCGCCGCGCCGCGCCGCGCCGCGCCTCGCCTCGCCGCGGTACGCTTCGCCCGTGTGCTTCGGGGTGATTCGTTTCGTGCCGGGGAAAGAAAAAGGAAAAATCTCCCTTCGAAGAACAACGCGGATATACGGAGACACCGATTTCTCCGGGAAGTAGAGCGAAGTGACTGCGGAATTTCTACAGAATTCCCCACGCTGCTACTGCTGCCGCTGCCGCCGTCGTCGAATAACGAATTGCATTCGGGATAACGTCGACGCGATTTTTCCTACGATTGGGAATTACGAATCCCGCCGTACCGTCACTAAAAGCTCGCTGCGCGCGCGAAAGTGCGCGGGGGAGGGGGGGGGGCGGCGTTGGATTAGCCCCGGGTCAATAATCACTAAGGCGCGAGATTTTCGCGGCGGATTTGAGGTGAGCCTTTCCACGCGGGTGCCATGCGCGATATCGCGATATCGATTTGAAATTGTTTAGTCCCGAAACACAATAGATGTAGTAAGCTTTAAGCCGTAAGAAATTGACCAATCATAATTTATTATTCTCTTCAAATTCAACTGCGATTGGTCAATTTCTTATACGGCTTAAAGCTTACAACACCTATTGTGTTTCGAGACCCGCACATCGTGCGATTAATTTAAACAAAATCTCTCGCGGTACTTTGCGAATCGCGCGCGTTGTCAGGAGAAGCGACCCGGCTAAATGCATTTTAGGCTAGCCGAGTAGAAAGGCTCACGGCGAAACCTCATCGACCTTCCGCGCTTTAGTAATCACCAGTCAAGCGTGAACCGATGCCAGCCCCTTTGTGATGGGAGTGTTTCATTAAATTTATTATTAAAGCTAAAAGAATCGGAGAAATATGAGCGTCGGGGCCGCGGTGATTTAAGATGCAGATTGATGCGACGGTAAAGAGACAGTAAGTAGAAATCAATGACGACCCCCAATAGTATACTTTTCTCTCCCTCCCCCCCTGCAGAAGATAGTGACACATAGCGAAGCGCGCGCGGCGTTACGCGCCACATTACGTCCATTTATCCATCAACGCGGCGACAGTATCCCCCCGTATCTTCCGGTCGTGTTGGTTGATCCCCTTACCCTCTGTGCAAACGACAACGCCGCTAACGGCGGCGTCTTTGTCCGAGGTGCAGCGACGTAGAAATTGCTTCCACAATATTAATACGTCCGATAATCTCGCAAGGCTCTGTTTTCCGTGCAGATACGCGGCTCGCGGTAATCCCGCGTATAGTTTCCGGCTATAACCGGCGGCGGGCTTTCATTAAGCGCGCGTCTGCCACTGTCCCCCCTTTGTCCCACTGTGTGTGCAGCCTGCGTCCGTTTACGTTGCCCGCCCGCGTGTCGGCCACGCCGCGCCGCGGTGCGGTACACCGGGGCTTCCGCGGCGCCGAGAGGCGCACATTATTACCGTCTCTGTCCGAGACATTTTAACGTTTGATACCGGTCTCCGTTACGTTTTAACGCGCTCGACATGACCGCGCGCGGCCGCGGTCGCGGACGCAGCTTGACACTCGGGAAGACCCACAGGCACATTATGCAGGATACCACGGAAACCGTACCCTCCAACCGAGATGGGATTTAGTCCTCGTTGAGAAATTAGTCGAGATTGCGAAATGGATATTCTTTTCCACGCTGCGCTTTCCTGTTTTTGCGAAAGGGAAGTCTCCACTTTAATCGCGACGTATGTTGTGTATATGCACATAAATTCCCGCAAAGCAAGACGGTTTTAAAAGTCATCCGATATACGCGGGAATATATATATATATATATATATATATACAATATATATATATATAATAATTACGCAGATAATAATATTATTTGCATGAAGATGCTACAAGATTCTGTTGCCAGAAGTTAGATCTTGCTAGAAGCTAAATTCTCTGTTCTAATGAACTGTCAAACTGTCATATGAAACTTCCTTGATACGCCAGCAATTATTTCCACGTCTTTTCTGTCTTCTTTCGTGGAATACGAATGTTTTCACAACTTGACTAAATAATGAAAAGCTCTAGTTCCCAGAATATAAAAAAAAAATAATTGCATTATACGCTACTTTTTTAGCACTCCAATAAATTTACAGTAAAGTTTACGTAAGCCAAATTTAACGTCCTCTTAAGGATAAGTTAGAATTGAATAAATTTACTGATGTTCCAAAGGTAAGCGCGCCGAACTTAGACTATCGATGGGGGCTGTCGATATGCAAAATGGATCGCGATTATATGGATGAACGATCATTGGATCTCGACCTGGCGAATTGTAACGTAAGATGCTGACAAAGTATCGGGCATTTGTATACAGGGGGAAAACGCGCGCAGAGAACCGAATGGAGTTTAATATTACGATGATCTTGTTGGCCGAGGATAAAAAAAAACCGCCTGGCCAACGCGCAAAGATCGAACGCCGGGATGGCCGGGGCCGTTTCGTTGCCCACGGCGCTCCATTTACTATTCCCATAGGGTACCGCTGGAAACGCTTATACGGGCTGCCATTGTATTAGGGGTGCCGTTGCCTCGGGGTCTTCTATCTATCATCGAGCATCATGCTGGGATCGCAACCCTCGAGTTTGCGCACTTACCACGTCGCGGAGGATGCCGTATTGCACCCCGTTGCGATTGCGTCGAGTTGTTGTATTCTCTCTCGCAGTAACGAAGTAGCGTTCATAACACATTTATTGCATGGCGTTATACAATTGCATAATACCAAAATAGATCGCACTTGCACTTGTAGGGGGGAGACTTTGACTCTCAAGTTAAAACGCTCTCGAAATGATAACGATGTTTCGGCATCGTTAAAAAAGAAACGATTAAAATCATCCACCGGTAATATAATCCTTTTTCTTGTTGAAATAAAATAAAATAATGTAAGTAATGTAATTATTTTGTAATCGGAAACACGTAGCAATTTTTATTCCAGTTATTTTTTGTATGACGGGAACGAGCGTCGGCGGCGAATTTCCCGTTAGCAAGGATTAAGAGAATCTTTCTGCCTTCTGAGAGACATCGCATGGAAAATCTGCATTGGAAGTTGGAGAGGATTAGAGCAAAGTAGAAACTACCGGGTGGTCGTAATTTGTTCGTAAAGTGCCGCGCGGACCGGTGTTAACCGTAATGCACAGCGTTATACATAGCCGGGTTAGTAACCGTAATAAGTGAGAAAAGGGGTAGCGAAAAACGCAGCCGTTTGCGAACTAAAGTATGGCGCGGGATATTAAAAGAAAGAAGTTGAATCGAACGAAATCTCGATATATGTGGTGGAACGGATAGGAAAACGCTCCTGCATTTTATTTCGCGTGCGCGTCCGAGGTAAAAGGATAACTTTTAACAATCGGTTCGCACGGAGTTACGTAAATTCGAACCTCTTATTTTAAAACCGTGTAATCCAATTTTTAAAGCGTGAAATTCAGTTAGAGGCGTATGTATTTAAATATAGCGACGAGGTAAAATTGAGATAACGATTTAAGCAAAATAATTCTGTGACGAGAGTATTTTTGTAAGTTTGTCAAAATTTTATATTTTAACGAGAGATTTCCAAAATTCAACGTAAATGTTTTTAACATAAATCATTGTGCGTGTAATGGTATCTATTCTAGTGAAAATTTTATAACGATTATAATTAAATAATGGGAGATCCTTTCATGATACTTTAATCGATTCGTATCGCCTGGAGGCTCTTTGCATCATAAGAGAAACGTGAATAAAGTTTCGTTGGTTCATGAGAAGGGCTGTTCATTCGATCGTACTAAGTTCATCCCCTCGGCCCTTCTTACATTTTATCTACGTTCGTCTGTATGCGTTTCGGATTAGCGGCACACGAAACTGTAGGGTGGCGTTATCCCCCCTTGCAGATTCCACCGATGATTACTGTTATTCACGGACAGGCGGTGGTTGAAATAAATGCGACCTGCATCCCCTCGATTCTCGCGCGTGATCCATTGTGACGATTAAACTAAGCTACGCAAGTGGCTATTTACGTCAATTTTTCACCGCAAGGGAAACTCTGGAAAACATCTCTCCTCCCGATTAAGACGATGAAATGGATATAGCTTATGCATTTCTACATAATTAACACTTGTATCGTTGTATGTTTATCTTCGATCGACAGATTGGCTGTTTGGGAAGCATGTAGAAATAAAAGGATGAACGCAATGAACAAATCCCCCCCGACGAGAACGCGCACATGCACGGCATGGGAAATCGAGTGATTAAACAAATAGCGTTGAAGAAATCGGACGGTCCCATAATTTCTTTATCCGCACGAACGGACGCTGAAGGAAACGGAGCGAGCGAGAGAGGAGGTGAGGGGGGGGGGAAGGAGGGAAGGAGGAAGAGGAAAGAGAGATCCGGCGCCGTGTCGGAATGTTCTACGTCGAGGTCATTATCCCGATACGCTTCCCAATCTCCCCACGAACATCGGAATCTCGATCGGATCGTAGGTCTAACTCGCGCGTAATCCTTTCTAATCCTAAGGGAGAACCGTGGGGATCCGTGCAAATCGGCAATCTATTCCTAATGTCTCCACTAATCCCCGGTTCCGCGAACGGTGTTAGCCTCTCCGCGTCTAATGGCCGTATTTACTCACCAATCGGGCCTCTTGGAAGGAAGTCCTCTCGGCGGGACTTTCGGGACTGAACACGAGTGGAGAATCTTTTCCGCTGGACGTGGTCCGCGCGCTAGCGTATCGTCGACGTATGGCCCCTTTGTCGTATTGATCCTGCAGAATTCCAGAAGCCGTCGATCCTCCCCAATCAAGAAACGGCGCGCGGTCGTTTCCGCAACGCGCATCGTTTGGGGCGTTGTTCAGATCATCTGCAACAGACTTACAGAAGATCCAATTATTTCTCGCCGCATTAGTGTCGTCCGTGATGGAAGGTTTCGTTATTGGGCTGTTCCGTCATCTGAATCAGCGCTCCGTGTACGTTAAGTGCTGCTAATGTCGCGTACGTAGTATCCTGCCCTGATGGATGAGAATATTCCTCCACTCACGCCGCGTCGTTGCGTGAAAATCATGCACCCGTGTCCAGGCTGTTATATATATATGTAGGTATATATATATATATATATATATATATATATACATATATATATGTACATATATATAACTATATAATATATACACATATGTATACAGACATCACGTATTTCCTACCCCTTCCCCCCCTCTCTCTCTCTCTATCTATCTAACTATCATAGATCCCAAAGATCAGACTTTTGTTTGATATTTTTTATTTCTATTATGTATTAAATTTATAAAAAATTGCACGTGCATGAGTATTTGATTGTGTATAATTAAAAATTAAAATGTACTTTTTTAAAAGTAACTTTTAAAGAGATAGCGAGATAGAACAAAAAAATGTTGTTCTACGTCGTTTATATATATTTACAAAATCTATTTAGATACACAATTAAAAAAATTTTTCATTTATTTTAATACAAGAGAAATTAAAAAGAGATGTGAAATATAGCTGCATTTCTTCGCAGCTTTGTTGAAAATCAATTTCGCATTTCGAACGACCTGTAAATTATACAATAAAACTGTAATGCACAAGCAGCCGCGGTTCATACATTAAAATTATCGAGAGAAAGCGGTAGGAGAGAATATTCGTGTTGCTTTTGCACTGAATCTGATCTTCGTTATATTGCGGTGTTATATCTATGATCGTTGCGCCGGGAGCATTTCGAGCAACCCCGGACTCAGGAAAGTTGCCACCATCTCCGCTAATTGTAAGGTACTCTAATAATAGTAATAAATATATGGCAGTTCACGGCAGGGGCGCGGTGGTTTTATGAAAATATGGTGGACTCGGGACAATACCGTACCGTGGAAACAATTATCGGACTTCGCGCGGCGGCGGCGGCGGCGGCGTCTGCTGTTTGCATCGCGACAACGAATTTCTGTTGAGAAGGAATTACCGTTGCGTGCGAACGATGTCTTTTGCGAGCCCGTCGGGTTACTTTGGCCCTTAACTCTCCGATGCACATTTCAATTTTCCATCTACTTAAAAGTTATACATAATACAATTTATCACGATAACAAAATATTTATATTGCTTGCGCAACGGAATATGATGAGTGTAGGAGTAGAAAATACGAAGTTTCAGTACGAAAAACCCTCCTTAAGTTAAAATTCCGTTGAGGTATAATTTATTTGAGATTAAATGAAGAATGTGACTTTGCTCTCTCGTGGTTTCCGCGAGAATCGGCAATTTCACAGAATATCCTATTTGCTGATGTTAATTTTGTACATTCGCCTCATATTTGGCTTCACCTGAACAAATCCCTCATTGTATTTGGAATGGCAATTAAAGAGAAATGAATCGCGATGAAGTTGAGACTTTTTTAGCATATGTGGTTAAACTCTACTAGTTCTCGTATATTTGAATAATAATTTATATTAATGTAATGAAAATGAAACATATTAAACTCAAATATATTAATATGAATCACTAAATTGTGAGACTTTGCTATTTGATATTTGAACAATTAAAATTCTGACGAAATAAAAAAACAGTACTAGCAACGTCAAAAAAATTTTTTACGTAATTTGACATAAAAAAGACTTGAAAAAATAAAAAAAGTACTTTCTTTCTACTGCGCTTGAAGTTAAGGGTCGAAACAGTATAATTTTATGACGCGCTACTTTACGGTACAGGAATCGTACAACTGTTTGTCGATTAAAAGTATCTCTCGCGAATAATACCTACCGAATAATCGATGACAATATCCGAAGGATTCGAGCGCGTCCTTTCGGTGATTTACGTTATTGACCGATACGTTATTAACCTCGTTAACCGATGTTTTACGAGTCTAGACGAGCAATGGATTATGTGGCAAAGTAGACATATCATTTTCGTCGGATGGGAGCGTCTTTCGGTATTCGTCTTGGTGTAATTCACGTCGAGGGGGTTGCACCGGCGTCGGTCATCTCCGCAAAATTGCGGACCTCATCGGGCCGAGATTAAACCTCGCAGTCTCTCCGCCAGCGCGAATACATGTATGAGGGTTTTATCGTTACACGCGCACGTGTACGTGTCCGTGTACGTACACGCGAGTGTGGGTGGTCGTGTTCACGTACAGAGGAGCGAGCAGACATCTGGCTCGCGCATCTCTCGTCTAAGAACCATAGAGGGGTAATAGTGGGAAAAGGGTTATGCGCCGGAGGAGCATAGCTCGCAACCCTTTTAGCTCCTTACCCTTCGCCATCAGCGTGTGTTCCTCTCCTCCGCACTTTCGTAAACGTAGTCGCCGCCGTGCCGCGCGCCGCGCTCGCCAGCGCGCAGCGGTGCATTATCGTATACAGGTGCTCTGTGCCACGGGAGAGATACGCCCAAGTCCGGAAACACGCGGGGACTTTGTTTCTTAATTTCTTTGAATAATGATAATGTCAAAGATAGTAACATATATTTATTAAAACTGCTTTAGACATTAAGATTCTCTCCACCAGATTCCAAGTTTTATTATTATTTTGGAGATAGGAGTTAGAGACACGACTATCTCTTCTCTCTCACAATCAATCTATCGTGTTGATCTTCCTCTATTCTATGCTACCGTTACCAGTCGTTCACGTCGGAGGGCCTCTTTCGTACTCCACTCAACGCGATTCCTCGGGGTTGCTAGCAGCCACCGCCGCCGCCGCCGCCGCCGCGAGTTCTCCAGTCTCTCGCGACTATAGTGGTGGGTTCTTTGTATTTGCCGGTTGCCCGGGCAACCCTCGAAGAGTTTGCCCAGGATTAAATATGTAGTTTCGAATTAGGCAGGCGCAACGTCGGCTCTCTCTCTCAGCCCGTGAAACGCGCGGTCTAAGACGACGCGTTCTCGAGCTATGCGGACGAGCGGTTCTTTAGAGGCGAAGGCAACAAAGCGTGTCTGAGGGTTTGAAAAGGGGGTCCGCGCGCGTGGTGGCTGCCGACGGGGAGGTCCCGGTGTTTCGCGATGCGAGATTACTCTCATTTCGGCGATAGAGAGAAGTGTAACGGCGCGACTAGAAACAAACTTTTTTTCGTCTCGCAGCTTCTTTCGCTTCGAAACGAGACTGCTTTCCTTTCAGAGAAAAATTTGACTTTGCCTAAGGATTTATATTATCGTACACATCTAACGGCATGATATACAGAAACCTTTAGATTTAATACGATATCGATATATTTACTTAATTCCGACATTTCTTAGAGCTCTTTCGAGCGTTATTTAACAAATAAGGGTTAAAAAAAAGTAGGAAAGTATACGTGCTTTAAAACCATTTTATCTGCTCTTAATTTTCCGCTTGTTTCAAAGATTGATTCTGTAAATTTAATTAAATTTTTGCAAACGAAAAATCGATTCCAAACTCATTAAAATATTTCCTTTTAAAATATTTCTTGCTTGTTTAGCCTCTGTAAGTTAACTGTACATTATTTGATTAATTTCTTTATAAATGCACAGTTTTTAATTAACTAATTGTATTTAATTTTTCATTAACTAACTAACGGCTGTGTAGCTACTCTTGTGGCAGTTCTCATTCTGGATTTTATTCTGTCACAATCAAGCAAGCACTGCGTAAAGCAAGGCTGAATGAAAATATCCCGCAACAATTGTGTACAATACTTTAATGGTATATTTTACCGTAGAAATAAATTGAAATTGAAAAATTGACTGTTAATAGTCGGAGAGCAAGCGGCGTATACATCGAGGCCA
Source organism: Wasmannia auropunctata (assembly GCF_000956235.1). Taxonomy (NCBI): domain Eukaryota; kingdom Metazoa; phylum Arthropoda; class Insecta; order Hymenoptera; family Formicidae; genus Wasmannia; species Wasmannia auropunctata. Next base: position 75,442 of record NW_012026862.1, read on the forward strand.
TGTTTGTACATCTATATAAATATTTTGCGGCACTCGCGCGCATTTGAAATAAAAGTCCCAAGTGATAGGGAAATTGGAATTACAAAATAGTTGCTTTGCGATGTTTACGCGCGAGAATTTCTCTAACGACGTTCGGACTCGTGCGTATCGCGCTTTGAATTTTTCACCTTTTCAGCTCGCAATTCGTCATATCGGATTGAAGAGAGGACGCGACGGAGTAATACGAATTCGCGAAATCGAGTGACGCAAGTAACGGAGAGCCGCGTGTGTGATGCATCCAGTATCTGTCAATGATTAACTTAGGACGCGAGGACGCGGCGCGGCGCGCGTACTCGGCATACCTCTGTATATATATATATATATATATATGTACGTTACGGCTGTGCATTAAATTTTTCGTGTGAATTGGACGACACTCTGCGACAAACTGACTCACCGTTCACAATGCCCGGCGTTTGTTTGGTGACGTACAAGCGTGCTGTTTGTTTTTACAAAGTCGGCCTCGGCTATCATTCGTACATAGGGGAGGGGGGCGGATATAGAGGCGCGTGCCGCTCCGTATTGTTATGTCGTCACAATGCGTCCCTTCGCCTGAAACACACGTATGCACATATGTATAGTACAGATACACGTGAAACGCCTCTAGCTCTATTATACGAAAAGTACGTTAGTGATTACCAACCCGCGCAATTGATTGTTCTTCCGAGCTTAACTCTCTGGAACACCCCTGGATATCCGCGGTTACATGGAACACCCCGTCATAATGACCGCTATTCCAGAAAAACACGAGTTTCATTCATTTTTTTGAGGGGCCATCGCACTCTCATTCCGTCAGTCTTCCATTCTAGTAAACAATCAAATAACGAAAAATATATATCTGAAAACTTGAACCTTAGCATAATGACCGATATTCCGGGCTGAGAGTTAACGACTATATAGTAAGCATATAACAGGCATGCATATATTGACGCAGGCGCGATATGTATGTATATTTCGCGCGACTTACTTAGGATGCAATAGGAATCGGAGCCCTCTCGTCTCGGGGAGATAGGAGTTATATTCCCGTCTGTCTATCGCGATGCCCACGGGCGAGAATCTCTTTGACGGTGCTCGGATTCGCGCGTATCGTGCTTGCGCGTGTCGCGCTTTGAATTTTTCACCAATCCAGAATAACTCTCTCCTCACAGAGAGAGAGAGAGAGAGAGAGAGAGAGAGAGAGAG
>NW_012026862.1:76682-102845 GCF_000956235.1 Wasmannia auropunctata
GGGGGGGGGGGAAGAGAGAGATTGAGAGCGGACCGCGCGACACACGATGAATCGCCGAATCGAGAAACAGATTAGGTTATGGAAAAATTCAGGAATATTCAAAGTAAATAATTATCGCGGAGCAATGGGGGGAACAAGTGTGCTCGTAGCGTACGTTTCGCAAAGCGCGTTAAATAATTTTTACCTCGTGGGCGCGCGTTGAATGCTCGCTCGTCGGACGCGGCGAGTTGGCTGTGTATATATATATATACGTGCGGCGTTTGGCCGTTTATTTTTTTTATTTTTTTTTATTTTTTTTACGCGCGAACGCGGGTCACGCTGTCTGTTGACACGACCTCTCGCCGCGCTATCGTTCGTACTCGGGGACGCGCGCCGCATCGTCACATTCCTCTCCTCTCGAACCCTCGCGTCGCGGCGACGCCGCGCGTTCGCGGTCTCTACGAGAGATTAACCCGATCGGCCCGCGTAAAATTGCGCCTTTCAGACTCAACGACTGTATAGCGTGTCGATGTTTTAAACTCACCGAAGCCGGCCTGATGTGTCTCGGCCGAGAAATCCGTCGACGTTACGCGGACTCGTGCCATTGAACTTTTCGCCAATCACTCGACTTGCTCACCATTTTCGGATTAGCGACGCCGGCGGCGCGAGCCCACGCGAGCCGCGAATTGGCACGAAGTGACACGAGTATTGCCGAGCGATGACCGAAGCGATGCAGCGCAATACCGCGATCGACGCGATCGATGCTCGCGGTCGCTCATCGTGATCACGCGTGTCTCGTGATTATCTGGGAGCTCGAGGGGGCCGCGCGTTATACGAACGCGAATTTTCAATTGCATATTCCACCGGGAGGTTTGTCCGCGATTAATTAATTAATCAGTCGTTGATTTGACCAGCGTTGCATCCGCCGTCGGTTCTGTCGGTCACGAGCGCCACGGTCGCGCCCGATACGCCGAACAGGTTGGCCGCCGCGCGACATGTTTTAGTAAGTATGCGTAGTACAATCGCAATGAACCCTCTGCCTCCGATTCAATATTTGTCGGTCGTGTGCATTGCAAACACGGCGTTTACGCGACGCTGACTTTCGCCCCGTGTCAAATCTCACGAAATTCATTCGACCGACATTCGCCGCCGCGCGGCGCGGCGAGGCGAGGAGAGGTTGGCGCAGGACGCCGCGCGATCGTCGCGATTTTCGAGTGTCGCATTCCGCGGATGTCCCACGTACGTACGTCGGTTTCGTCGCGCGTGACGATCGGTCCAGAACGCGAATGTCATATCTATCTGGTATTATCGAGATCTGTATACGATCTGCGTACCGCGCAGCGTCGAGCGCGGAAAGTGCACGAAGGTGCGGCCGCGGTGCAACAGGTGTAGCGTCGTCGTCGCGGCGGGTGACGGACGCGCGTGAAGCCGGTTGCGCGATCTTCGAATTCCCTCTCGCTCCTCTCCGCCCCCCCCCTCCCGCCACTTCGTCCACTTCACTTGTCGCGCCCGCGTCGACATCGCAATCTCTCGTGATTTCCGCGTTAATTCTCTTCCGCCGCGACATAACAAAGCGCGCGCGTCGCGCCGCTCGCCGGGGAGCTGCTCGTCGGGCATACCGCGCGTTGTCGGGAGTGTCGCGCGTCGCGCGGTGATTAGCGTATGTACGCGCGTATCGTAATTAACCGCAATCGTAGCTCGGAGTGGTGAGCGTTACGAGCGAGTGTGGAGGATCGCAGCCGCCGAGTTAACGAGGGAGGAGCAGCAGGGTGCCTGCGGGAGAGGCATCGGGCAACGGCGGAGCAGCAATTGTGTACGGAGCCATTTGTAACTCGTTTCATTTATTATTTATCACACTCTCGTGGGATTAATTGCTCGTCTAGCTCCGCGGTTATTTTACGTCATTGCATAAGATAATATGCGTATGAAATATATGTATTATATATATTTCGTGATACTTGAAAAATAATAAGAATATATTATAATGAAAGTTATAATATATTTAGTTATTTAAATTTATGAATAAACAAAATGTTCCGAACGTGCTACAGACTTGTAATTCACTAGATTGTTTATATATTGTGTTTTCAAATTTTATGAAATTTATATATGGAAAATGTTTGCAGTAAAAATAGGTTTAAATTGTTTTAATGAACTAGTATTTTTTTTTATTGAGCATCTGTTTTAAAAACGGATAATGCATTCAATGTGCGCAATAATTATTGTTTAAAATATTACTTATTTTAATTGTTTTTATAATTCTTGAATATATTTGTACATTACAGATTGACGTCATGCGTAACTCCGCTGCTGCGCATCGTACTGGTAAATGGTAAATTACTTTTTACGATTCTCTGCGGTAATGGATTTATAAAAATAAAATTTAACAAACTACGTGTACAAAAGGTAAGGCATATCAGGAAAGAATTGAAGGACTGAAAAGTTTCCAAATAATTAATAATATATAGAAATTCGAAATTTTTAATAGTGCATAAAATACAGTAGTAAAATATACTGTATTACTTTGTATTGTTATAAATTGCTAGATATTTAAATTTATTATTTATTCCTGTGGTTGTTGTAGTTAAAAAATGAAGAATTTGATTTAAAAATATAAGGATGTTATGAATAAAGATAATATCTTATAAATCCATTACCTTGACATGGATAAGCTCTCCAAGATAAATTAATATAAAATATATTAATTTTAAATATCCATTAAAATATAAAATATATTAATTTTAAATATCTATTTTACGAAAGTGCACGATAAAGTGTAATTTACTGTTATTAATGGATCACTGATTAGATTAATTATTTACTGATATATTTGTCTATTTCGTAAATTAGTATAAAAAAGCGATATGTATATTATATGTATATATGTACTGAGCATTTTTTTCAATATACGTACGTTTGACATACAAGCACAAATGAAAGGACAATAGAAAATATTTTACACAGCTGTAATATATTTCAGTTATTATATCATATTTTTATTGAATAAAAAAACGCAACGATTATTAATTATATTTATTTTTATAACACGCCAGTTTTATTCTCGTCTTCCAGAGCTTATCCATCCATTTATATTTATGATATTTATGTCGCGATGAAGCATGGTAAAACGATGTGAGATTTAATAAATATTTTGTCGCGAAACAAAAGAATTTTTTATGTAATTTATTTCAAAGTTAATTAAAGAGTTATACGTGTGAATTATATTAAAATACTTTGGATATTAATATATGTATATATTTCTAACGCGTACTGATTCTCGTAGCATATTGCGAATATCATAACGAAATATTTATATTGATATGGAAATTCATAAAAATATAATAACGAGAATATAAAAAAATTATTTGTTGACTGTGTATATGATGTATGTATTCATTGTGCGAAATGCTTGTTATCTCTCACCAAAATCGTTATCAAATATGATATATTAAACTTTGAACGGTACAACGTGAGTAATTAATACATTTTTTCTTATGGATCTGTCGATTTATGATTTGATATTTTTATCACGTTCTGCATTCGTTTATTATTTAGCAAACGACGCTTGCATTAGTTACACATTAATATTGGATATTAATAACATATTTAGTGTATTAATTTTATTCTGAATCATACAAGAAATCCGAAATGTATCTTGTGACATTAAAAATTCGATTTATTTTGCTACAGTATATACACATTGATATGTCTGGTTTTTTATAAAATATGAAATATAGATCATATTTATTCATATTCAGTCATATTTATAACAAATTACATTCACCAAACTAAACACAAGATCTATTTTTTTAAATACAATTTTATAAGATCGTTAATTAATATTTAATCTTTGAGAATAATTTTATTGATACTGCATTAACGTGAAAAGGGATACAAAGGTATGTGAAAATATTATATTATAAATTATATAATACAATTGCGACAAATTAAAACGTGATAAAAGTAATCCGCGATGATAAAAACGATTATACAAAACTCACATAAGAACAATTTCTATATTTATTCTAAAAATATTCGATATTGCGTCTTTCCGATTAAAAATAATATACATTTTTATATGCAAGTAGGAATTAATTAAAAGTGATTCCATATTTGAAATTATAAGTAAAGCGTGATAATTTATTCGAAACTTATCGCCGTATATTTTATCGACGCACGACGAAAAAACATTAATATAATATACATACCTTTTAAAATCTATTTTATATAAATAAATAGGAGAAGTAGAGGAAAATGAAAGCTTTTCTGATATTGTGTGATATATAGTTGATTTTAAATGATAGAATTAAATATTTAGAAAAGAATAATACATATACCAAGATGTTACATAAGGATACATATTTGTAACAAGAAATTGGGTATTTAAACACGCGAATTTTCTATTAATTAAAACTTTCAGTCTCTTTTATGTTGCCTTAGAAGCACGGATATCTAATACACACTATGCACACCGGTAATGTGTTTGACATATCGATTCCTGCTTATCAGCCTTTGTTTAAAATGTTGAGCTTGCATAGATACGGATAGAGGCTAAATGCAGCGCAAAAAAGTAATTGAACGTGGTGCGCTGTTCTCACCGGTCCCTAGGCGCAATTAATCATCGAATATCGCGGATACGTTCCTGTGTTATTTATCGCCCCTTTGAAATGCACGCATTGAATAAATTTCTTATTCATGCGACATGAAAAATTGCCGCTTAATAACCTCGCTCGAAACACAACACTGACATACTTCCTCAAGAGGATTCCTACACTCATTTGATTCCAGCTTTAAATGACCTTAATTAAAACTTCCTCCAGATTTGCCCCCGTGATAACGAAATCTCCGTATTTCCTTTAATTTCAAATTGATCTAATCTTAATAAATTTAGTCTCAAGCTGTCCTATCACTTGATTATGTCACGTGTATCTCTCCCTCTCGTGAACTGTAAGAGAGTTAAGTTCTTTAATTGAGTTTCACTTTAGCGTGACGTAAGTGTATCCGTGTAACGTGAGGATAATCCCATTTTATTGTTAGTGCCCGTTGAATAGTTTGCCCCAACTTCACGGTGTCGCTATAGAACGAACGAGGTGCGGACGGCGGCAAAAAGATGGGGGGAAAAAAAGAGGAGGGGGTGAGGGGAGGTGCAATCGTCGCGGTCGGTTTAAGAAGAATCGCTGGCGCCGGGCATTCCCGACGACGTCGAAGCGAGAATAGTGGCGTGGAAGGCGTGGGTGGCGGCGGTGGCGCGCGGGCAGGAAGTGCGCCCTTTCCTCCAGATGGAGAAATATTACAGTCATTATCGCGGTGCCACGAAAGTTTGGCCGAGTCGGTCCTTTCCTAGTCGGTGAACGCGGGGTCTCTGCGAGAGAAAGCTGGCAGGGAAACTGTGTTTTATCAAGCGATTCTCCTCCCCCCCCCCCTCCTACACGTAATATCCTGTCGAAGTCTCGTCACCGCGTTACCGTCCAACGCAATCCATAAAAATAACTCAATTGTGCGCGGGGCTTGTCGGGTCTCGGGAGAAACAAAAAGCTCGCACAGCGCGCGAATTATCAATGACCGTGTGTCCGTTGATTTTATTGAAAAACTGCGTTTAATGGAGTGATTTTCCTTACGCTCCGTAAAATCTTGTGCAATTTTCATCGGGGTCATCATCGTACGATTCCGTTGTATAAAAAAAAGTTAATGTCGAAGATTACACATATGGCGAACAAAGATACAAATTTCATTAGTCGACGGCTGTCGTTTCAAAAAAGTGCAGTCGCGTCGTTATCGGTTAAAAATAGACGCGGGTCTGCTTTCCGATTAATGCGAGAAGCGACTTGTCGGGGAATACAGCCAAGATGAGCATTCGTATCATTTATATACGAACAGCAAGAAAAGCAATCCAGCCGCGATTCGTCTTCCAATTTATCAAGAGACAAGAATTCAAGATATCGCGACAAATTGAGGCAAATTACCATTTCAAGAGTTACATATACAAAGGATCTATTTTACTAACAAACAGTATAGCGAGGAGGGGAGAGGGAAGAAAGGGGGTGTAAGGCCATTGTAACATATAACAGCTCAATTATCAAGAAAGACGTTACGGCGTTTGTCTGTCGTCGAGCATGTCTACCAGCTGGCTCTCTCGCGGCCCGCTTGTACATCGCCGGGTGTATCCTGCGAATCACAGGAACGACGACAACGACGTTTCCGCCGGTTAACGTTCACGATAGTTTCCTTCGGTCCTTTGTTCCACCGTAATGACCAAGGCGCGCGCGCTCTCCTCTTTCCGCGCCGCGCGCCCGGCCTCGAGATTGCGCCGTAAAGAACGTTATCTCGGAGTGGTGTTTTCATCGGATTCTCCTCCGTCTTACTTGTTCTCCTCCCTCATCGCGTCGCGCAACAACGATCGTTTCGTTTTCGCGAAAGGAAGAAAAATTACGGCCGCGTCGCGCCGCGCGCTGGTTACCCGCCCTTGCAGGCTCGAGCCAGTTGAATATATCGCCGCGGCGTGGTCCGTCTATGGAAATCGCGCGCGAATCTAAATATTTATGCCCCCCCCGGGTTATATGCACATACCTTACCGCCGCGGATTTTTCTTTCGAGAGTCCGCGCGCGTGCACGCGTGCACGCTGAGCACTTAGCGAGATCTCGCGGAATGTTACGACAGTCGTATAATTTGACGTGTCGTCGCGACACTGTCGTGACAGTCGCGGTATCCACTGATAAATGTAGCAGGGCGAGGGGGGGAGGAGTTCTTGCATTTAGTGCAGCCAGATTACGGTATCTCGATCAGGATGATAAATTCACTCGCCGATAATAGCGCGGCGCTCGTAGATCACACGTTAATTTAATATTCAACGTCAAGTGTCAGAGGCACTAATATACTTTACGTTCGATATCCTTTCTGTTTTATTTTTCCTCGCTTTATATTATTACGCTCGCCAATCGTTTTACGTTTCGTTAAAGTAAATTCAGAATACGTATTGACCGACGTGAAGCCTTTTGTCATGGTATTTTCTTGAATTCTCCGAGAAAGTTTCCCTTAGGACAATAATAGATGCGCCTCTTTTTTATCTCTCCCACTCCCGTTTCTCTTTCTTTCTTCGTTACAAATAGATTCGAATTTGCGAGCCAGTTTACTAGAAGCATTCCAGCCATTACGGTATCTATCCCTCCCCATTTGCCTGCGAACTTTTCTCCCTTCGGGGGTGCATCTTTCAGGTAGAGTCGGGCGTTTACTCGTGTATGCAGACCGTCGATTTGCCGACTCGCAAACGCCGATCGCTTACGTTTAGTCCGACGTATTTGAGTTCGTTACCCTTTGCGTTAACATTTATGTTATCATTTGCCATGAAAAATGAAAGGACGGGAGGATCGATGTCGTCGCGAACTACGACCGTTTTACAACGGAATATTAGCGGAACAGCCATATACACGGTACTTATATTCGTACGATGCATCAGTATTCCGCTGTTATTTCCATAACGTACAATATTATTAAGTTCCATCCTTTATCTCCCTTTTTTTAATTTTTCCTCTTTCCTCGCTTCTTTTTGAAATTATAACAAAGCTCCAACAACATACGAATTACGAAAGGATGTGTATGTAGCATCAATTTTCTAATGAACTTTAATAGATAGCGATTGTCGCTGACTTTGCAATGAAGGAAGTTTATAATCACGGAACTGGCGATGCTTACAAACCGACGATTACCGATAGTATGCAATCGAAATGGCGCAGTTACAAAGCCCGGTACAAAGGTTTGCGGTTTCCGGCGAGTACTGTTAGCCCCGTTATCCGTTATATTACAATTGCTCGGGGCCCGTTAAAACTGGCCACCGGTGCGAAATGCTAGACCGTGATTGATTTTAAGTGACGAACGTTGTCGTTATACGACGTTGTCAAACGTTGAGCGTTTTGCGTTCGGCCGCGTACTGTTTGCCGTGCGCGCACCAGCCGGAAATTTAATCAGCGGTAAATGGCTAATGCGTATACTCGCTGTCTCTAAACTCTTACGGTACGTTTCTTCCGCCTCTTGACTTCCATCTCCGCGCTATTCCTCCACGTTACCGTAGCCTCTCGCTCAAGCTATGGTCAGATTGAATTACATCAAAAATGCAATTCTTCTATGCAAGTTTATATGGCTCTTATTCAAATATAAATGTTACTATAAATTAACGGCATAAAAGATTTTATCTGCACTAAAAAGATACTGTAGTTGCTAAATATTTTCCTCGAAATACGCTATACTTTTAACGTATTTTCTTGTAAACCATTTTTGAGATATAATCTGTCCCTTTTTATCCCGTCCTTGTATTAATCTAATCCTTAATAAAGTTGCGTTAAAAATTACTTTAAATTACTTTAATCAAAACTTTTAATCAAAACTTTAAACGAAATGTCTATATTTCTCTCGAGCTCTCCCACTACTTTTTTTTTTACAACAGAAAGACGCTACGTCAGTTTCGGAATGCTTTTAGGAATATATCCTTTTTTTTCCTTCTCTCGCCACTCAATTCCCCCGTTTATTGACAGAACAGTTATATTCGCGACGCGACGAGATAAGCTTCGGTGAAATTGAATTAAATCAAAGCTCGCAACCGCGGCGGGCATTAATCAGCGTCAATTACGGTGCGTAAACGGAGCGCGTGTGCGGCCCTCGCGCGCACTCGTCGTCTTGCTTCTTCGCCTACGCGCCGTTGTGGTCCCGCTCTCTTCATGGCTCGACGCCATCGTCCACCCGGTCCCCGGTCGCGTATGCTCACGGCAGCGTGTTATTACGATAGCAAGCCAACACGAACCCACCCGCGTGGAGTCGCGCAGCAGCGCGACACGCGGCTCGTTTAATATCGATAACAACCCTCGTGCAGCGAGGGTAACCCGCGTTTCTCTCCCGTCCCTCCTCCCCGTCCCCCCTCCCGTCACTCGCTTTTTCACCACCCCTTTTTCGTTTCCCCCTTCCTCGCGTGTCACCGTGTTATTCCGCTGCTTCTTTGCTTGCTGATTACTATCGACGCGCGGTGCTTGACTAAGAACTCTTCGCGCTTTCACGCTGGACTTGCAGCTTTTACTCGCTCTTTTCAATAATCAAAAATGTCTCGTCTCCCCGACGAGTACCCTTTCTCCAGTACTCTATTTATATTAGACCATGTACATATATTGGTATAACGTAGTTTACAAATTTGTGCCTTACACAAATTAAATTAGTACAACGTATACTTCTTGAAATCGATAAATAATATTAAATCCGTTTTTAGTCCGAGTTATAGAATCCAAATCCGAAGGAAAATAAAGCAATTGTAAGATAAAGCTGCCGCGAGCTCTTTAAGCGCTGCTCATATTTAAGTCCTCGGACTGCCCCCGAGACTCTTTCGTGCCTTTTCGTCGCGCATACGGTATTCTGGAAGATGGCAAGGACGATGGCGGCGGCAGTATTTCATACTTAATCTCTTAACTCTTAAACGTCTCCGCGATAAATTTCGAGTGATTAGCATAATGCGTTAGCGTGTATATATATGTATATACGCGTGCGTATAACGTGTGTAATTAACTGAGTGTGCCATACTCGGCTTTTCGCGCGTTTTATCTCCTTGCTGGAGGGGCGCCGAGATACGTGGGTGTACGTCGGCTGCACGATGCACGTGAGTATGCATCCTCTTTGCACCAAAGGCGTGTCGTCGTTGGCCCCTTGATCCCCCTTGATCGATGAGCTTCGTCCGTTCGTCCCCTTTGTGGTACTTTTCGTTCATTCGGCGACATTGCCGTTTGATAGCCTGCCCCGGAGTCTGCAGGAGCGAGATCGTAGCACAAATGCAATTCAAAGTTTTCGACGACGGTAAACAGTTTCCTCGTTGTGTTGATCGGCGACTCAATCGCCTTTGTAAAAACATAAAGCGAAATAGCCTTTCTGTACATTTTCGTATAGGAAAAAAGTGTCTCATGTGCGTCCTCTACTTTGGATGCATATTTCTGCAGCGATATGAAATTTTGCGTTATGAAATATGAAAATCTTGAACTTGTTTAATATTTCGACACAAAAGCAGATTCATATAAGTTGATTGTAAGAAATTGCTATATTGAATCTGAATTTGACAAACGATTTTTCCATAGGTGTAAATAGTTTAACAATCCTATCGCCGCAGAAATTTTTATTACTTAACAATAACGCCTTTTAATTCTTTAATCTTTTTAAATATCATCTTTTGACGTACATCTTCTGACATATATCTTACGTAAAGATTGAAGATAAATTGACAAAATAAATTGTGAATTATGAATGTTGCATAAATTATAAACGTCTGAATTGTCCCAGTTTTACGTACTCTCGTAACGATTGTAATTACGTTATTTTACACAAATGTCCCGCAATTAAACGACTGTCGTAAACACGAAGTTTAATTTATATATTTTTCAATTTTGTATATTATTATTACTTCGAGATTTCGCGCTCGGCTCGAGCGGTTTTTGAAATTCCACATCTGGAATATGAATCGCCGCTTACGTAACTTTGGATCAAAGAGGACTCAAGTCTAAACTACCTCTCGAGTGAAGATTTACACGAACACAATACGGGCTATTCAAAACGGTAGAACGATTTCTCTATCTCGTTAGAAACTTTGTTAGAGGGGAACTTCATTAACACCGAAATATATGTAACAGCGCATGACTACGCCGAAACATTTTCTAATTAATCCGTCAACTGCATTTCTATACGGGCGTGAAATGTTTTGGCGCGTCAAAATAGTCGTCTTTTAAAACGTTTTTGAATCAGAACCGAAATGGGAGGGGGGAGGGAAGCGGGAAAACCCAGAGAGAGGGAGCGCGTTAATATTTTACACGTTGATGTTCGTTTGAATATTTTATTGGGCTGTCCCGGTGGATGTGTTTGTAAACGTTTCATCGTGTGACTGGCCTTAAATTTGTACTATTTTACACACTGCCGATGTTGCAATATCGCGCGCACTGCCTCCCCTTTTCGCACTGGGGACCCTTTATATAAAATAACAAATCGTGAAGGCCTCTGCGGTTTTTTGACCTCTCGCGTGACGCCGCTGTATGCATCAGAAACGCAGATAAAACTTAAAGAATTCTAATGTAGATCCTAATGTAGATTATTACGCGACAGAAAATACGACGTACGTACTGTACTTTTCCTGATAGGAGCAAAGCGACGAGGTGTGCCGTTGCATACCTAAATGTGAAAGTTACGCGATGGCGCGTAATTTTGTCTGATTGTGAGTGAAAAACGTTTTCGTTCTCTGGCGCGCTTCCCCTTTTTACGTCGCTGCATATTTTCTCTTTTCCTCATTATTTCGTGCGTGGCTCGCGCATTTACTCCAAATGTAAGAATGCGTCTCGAAACGAGACTCTCTGCATTACAAACGTAAAATGAATAATAAATTTAAATTAAGATTCGTATTCACTTTGTTGTTTTGTAAAAAAAAAATATCGCCAGAGACACGAAACGATTTATATATATATATATATAAATCGTTTCGTGTCTCTGGCGATATTTTTTTTTTACAAAACAACAAAGTGAATACGAATCTTAATTTAAATTTATTATTCATTTTACGTTTGTAATGCAGAGAGTCTCGTTTCGAGACGCATTCTTATGTCATATATATATGCTGTCATATATATATATATATATGTATATATATATATATTTTTTTAAAGTTATCAGTATAGATTGAGAGGCTTAAGGTTTTGCGCGTCGTGATTTGTCGCGGAACGAGGAAGGGACGTGTTACGTTTGCGCGAACGAGAGTAACGAGAGAGCGCGGCTGGGAAGCTTGCGGAGACAGGACTGATACGTACGGCCACGTCGTTCCACGACGCTCGTCCGGCGAAATCTCGTTTCGCGGATCGTGGCTGTTTCGGTACGGCGCGGCGTGACATACCCGGCAAGTTATGGTACTTCGCAGTAAAAAGGAAAAGATAATGGAAACGGGCAAATAGGGTTCGCGAGAGCAGGGTCGGAGAGAAAGAGGAGCTCCTAATCCGTACGTTCCGTACGTATATACAGCAAGTACGCGGCAATGCGGCTTTCGCGGAGTTGCAGCATCTCGTGTGGTTTGCGCATACAATGCTGTAATTATAGGTAGATACATTTTTTATCTCGAATTTCTCAAACAGTAACTTTAACTCATTTAGAGTATCGCGAAAGTACGTTTGATAATGGTAGTATATATCCCGATGTGCGCGCAGTGCTGCCTGCAGAAGTAATTTCGGAAAGCGATTGCGGTTGTGGTTGTTTACTTCTGCTTATCGACACGGTAATTGTGATGCTTTTACCCGGCACAATCAGCCGTAATTCGGACTTGGTTTCGGCATCCTGGTTGAGTTAATTCTGATGTTTCAAAGGTAAAATCTATCGAGTGCTCCTAACTCGCACGAAGTATCGGAGATCACGCATTTAACTCGACGACGAAAGCGCGATGCATAACTTATCGCGTTTATCTGACTCCACTTTGCGAGCTGAATATTCGTGGTAATATCGATCGGCTCTTTAAGAGAACAAATCCCGGGGACACAGAGTGTGACATTTTATTTTCTCTCTCTTTAGTAAGAAGTATAAATCATAATAGTTAAACAGAGAATAAGATCTTAGTGCTCTATTTATGTCAGAGGTAAAATGATCAATTAAAGAGTTTCCTGCTATAGTGGACTAACCCACATTTTATTAAAAAAAAAAAAAACGGAGGAAATTAACTCTTAAGTAAAGTTAAAGTGACGGGAAAATGTATTCATTTCTATTTCATACATATTCGACTACGTTGTGAATTAGCCCATTGTTGCAGCGAGCCAAACTGTTTTAATAGCTTCTTTCTAGATAATCAAGTACAATTTTACTCAATAGTGTCCTTTGCTGTGTTGGATTTGTTTTGCAATCTTGAATGTTTATCCTTTATATTACCCGTTATATTCCGTGCTGTTACAGTTTTGTCTCTAAGATCCGGTCTAAGTTTCATGCTTGACGCTCATGTTCCATCACTTGCGGTATAACAATAACACCATGTCCGTGTCCGGCGCGCGTATAGAACGCTCGATTAAATTACCGTCCTTGTCGCCTGAGTCTAGCCGCTATCAGCAGATCTTCCGCCTTCGTCTTTGTCTTCTTCGACGGCCACTCATTAACCTTCGTCCATACTTCCCCTATAGCAGAGCGTGATCTCTCTTTTGAGCCACGCCCTCCGAAACGTTAGATGAACTTTTCGAGTGGCTGGTTAATTATCCTTCGCAGTTTTTGCTACAGCGACAGCAGTATTGGCCCCGAGCTCTGGCAGTGATTGATTAGCATCGATCCGACGATTATGGATATATAAAGATTTAATGAGATTTGCCTGGCAAGCAATAACTGACGTTTAAAATAACTGGCGTTGTCAATAACGGTGCGCTGAAAAAACTGTTAAAAGATACTAAAACGGGGGATGTTAACGGATTTTCCTTTTAAATAGCGTTGAACCGTCTCGCGTCTGTCGCTTTAACGTGGTAAATGTACATATAATTTTACCCGTATATTTCGAATAATGAGGGTAAAATAGGTTGCCAGTAACGATAATGGAACGGACGTGCCCCAGAAAACTCGTCGAAAATTCTACTTCGAAATGTGCTGTCGATGGTATATGCACGTGTGTATGAACGTATCACATCGACGAATCTCCGATGACTATTCGATGTTTTAGCAGATTCCGAATCTAGCAAAGTCTCTTTTTCTCTGTCTCTGTCGCTGTCTCTCTCTCTCTCTCTCTCTCTCTCTCTCTTTCTCTCGATGGTGACCGAGTTCCTATTAACACGGCAATCCCGATGTTCCAAGCTGGTTCGGGCGTTAACTGAATATCCGAGCGTGCAAATACGTTGCCCGTCAACGAACGCGTCGTGCAGCGCGGCGCAAAGTAGGTGCGCGATGTAGCGGGTTTGCGTCGATCTGAGGCCAGCCGATTCGCCGATGGCAATCACGAGCACGAAGAAATTCAATTTATCGGTACGGTCCTTGTCGCGGCGCAGACCGCCTCCATCGAAATTCCCTCGGGGCTCCTGTCATCGGACTTTAACCTCGAGATACATTCGCGTGCCGCGTTATTGCCGCACGTTTTCATTTACTTTTATTTATCTCTTGCCCGGATCCGAGCCAATCGCGGGCGTAATTGTAACGGTTATGGAGTAAGAGTGCACCGAGGGAAGAATTAATCGGACAATCTCGTGATATTTGTGAGTAAAAAGAAAAATGGCCAAGTTCAGAAAAATGATGAAAAAAATAAAACGGAGAAGTTCCCCCAAAAAAGAGCTCGTTGGTCCTTCTTTAAATGTAATAAAATTACGTAATATTAAGGCAACGCAATATTTTCCAACGATAGTTGTCAACAGATTATTGTCTCGGTATAATTTATAATTTCATTTAAATTTATGAAATTTATGAAATAGTTATCTGTATTTATTTTGTAAATGATGGAATTATTACTGTGAAAAATATTCCTGTGTCACATTTCTGTTCCGAATAATCCTTTTTTTTTTTTTAATCTTTCCCCGTTGTAACGAATCTCCCGCATTTTCGGGAGGAAAATATACATCGGGGGAAAAATATTCCAATCCGATAACACTATACGGCGGTAGCGGTTTGATCTGTTCGATAGAGACGTATCGCTTCAGATCACGGTACGTGGTGGGTACACAGTTACGCGAGATCGCAAGATCTATAAGCTGGCTGATCACGCTGATGCAGAGCAAATTCGACAGTCTGGGGAGACGGAATATTCAGCTGTGAGCGGGATTACCGATGCGGTGTCAGGGTTGGATGGAGAAACGGAACGGGTCGCTAACGTTAACGTTAACGGCAGCGCCAATCGCCGCGCCGGTCGATATCGATTTATTCACCGGGACACCGGGATATGTCGCGCGAGGATCGGCGGTATGCCGTGCGACCCCTAAGAGAAATCCATTATTCGGACTGTCCTGCGTCGCCATTACTGTGTCCGCCTAGGTCGTTGTAACTCCTTGGCAAGTCGTTTCCATATCGGTGAAACGTGCGCGCGGAAGCGCGTAAATGTCCGTAACTCTATTTCAGACGACATTACGGCGATCGCTTTACGACACACTTGGCGCGTCGCTAAGTGCACGTCCGCGCCCGACGTTTGTTCCTTCCTTTTCCTTTCCTTCCTCTTTTTTTTTTTTGTTTCCGCCACGCGAGAACTCGGCGCATACTAATGGCGAAATCTTTTTTCCGCCGTTATCGGAAGTGCCGGGTCTTATCGTAAGTGGGCGAAAATGAGAATGAGCACCGCCACCGCGGTTTTCGTCTATCGCCACGTGCGGCTCGATTCCGCTCATGCCGTCCTTATCGCGTCAATTGTCGAACACGACCATCGCAAAGCGAGCGAGAATCGTACCTTTCTGCATTTTTCGCGCGGAACGAGAAAAAATCTGATTGGCAAATTTTGTTTCCAAAATTATCCCGTTGAATCGTCGAGCAAAATTAATCCTGGAGTGACGCACTTGTATCGCCTGTCATTTAATTTTGAACGGATTCTTAAAAAAAAAAAAAAAAGATTATTTTTAGATAAAAGTAATTTCTTGGTTGGTTGGATAAAAATAATTTGCTCTCCTCTTGTATCGATAGAAAAATTACTAGAGGAACGAAAGTGCAGGAGAGAAAGAGAGAAGTCGAGGAGGAGGACAGTCGACACAAGACGGTCGACGACAACGGTAATTCCCCGATTGTTCTCGCCGCCAGTATGGTTTGTCGTAACTCCCGCGACAATGAAGGAGTTACAGAAGTCACCACCGTCACTGACGTTACCACCCCCGTTTTCATTGACTTTGAATTGCTCCGAGGTGGGAAGACATTTAATAATGTTTCGCCCTACATTTTCGCTGCAAGAGAAAGAGGCTTTAACGAACGAATATTGTTTTAAATTAAAATAATGAATATGTAATGCCGCGCATATAAATGCATATACAATAAAGCGCTCTAGATGTTATTCGAATCTTTTCCCGGACTATATGCAGACTTCTGCACAAGTGCAGGGAATTCCGACGAATTCACAACCAACCTTTTCACAGGCAATTTCAGTGAATCTTTTAATACACACGACATATTTTTAATAAAATCTAAATTAAAACCGACAAGTTGAAGCTCAGCTTTAAATTACTGCGGGCTAAGATTACATAACGGTCGCGCCGCGGTCTGCACCGCGTAATTTCAAGTACAATTCAATCGGGGCGAGCCGCGCGGCGCGGCGCGGCGCGGCGGGACGCTCTCTCGCGCGGAAGTCCCTCTGCGCGATAAGCGGTATTTTACTCGGACACGTCGAACGTGTTTCAATAAGTTTCCATGTCGCACAGCGCTGCACGTACTCGAAGTCACGCGCCGAACGAATCGGCGGCAAATAGATTCAAATCGAATCGAGCGCGATCGACACGCGATACCCTGCAGGTTGCGCGCGTTCGCGTGATCTCGTCCGATTTACCGCGGGCTTTCCGCGTCATTGGCGTCGTCGGTGAGACAATATTTTACAACGATAAATTATTATGGCCGCATCGACCTCACGCCTAACGCGGATACACAAATCACCGCATCGCTCTTTTGCCCCCTCTCTCTCTCTCTCTCTCTCTCTCTCTCTCTCTCTCTCGCTCTCCCCCCCCTCTCTTCTCCCTTCCTCACTCGATTCCGTGTGCATCGTTTCTCTTTGCTATCCTCCCCCTCGCTGATGCCTGCACGCGCTCTTTCTCTCCTCTCTGTCACGTTTTGCACGCGGACGCGCCGATGCACTTTGGTCGACTTTGTCACAGACAAGAGCTACTATATAGACTCATCGTCGTTTTTAATCCGCGGATATTTGCACCATGAACGTCGAAAATCAACATCCAAATTCCTATTTCATGCGACAAGTATTTTATTGTGAGATTTAGAATTGTTTCCAACGTGCGTATTTGACTTCCAAATAGATCCATGCGGTTGAGATAAAAAAACAAAGCATTTTCTGGCACGTTAAGTGTCTTAATTGATGTTTGTAACAACGCGTGCTCTTTCTGCCGCAAATTTCGACGGCGTTCTAAATGGAGGCGACTCATCTAAAATTTCGCATTATTACAACGCGATACATTGTAATTACTGCCTCGAGCTTATTCGCATTATGCATATATTCGCTAATGTAAGCGCTTATAATCCGAAGCACGACCGCCACGGGCCGAATTTAGCAATTCCTGGTGAAATGAAATGAACTGTGCAAAAGGAGAGCTCTCTGGGGGCAAGAGTAGCATGGACAAGCCATAGTCTTGCTCAGGTGCATCGATAAACTCGGAGAAACTCGAGAGGCCACGTTGACGCTACAACGTCGACTCCGACGACGTTGATTAGGATTAGCGGAAGTTCGCACAATGTTGGCAATTTGCGGAGCGACGAAGTCGTCGAGTGGACGGTTGTTGAAAGAGAGAGCGAGAAAACGAGCGAGCGGGAGATAGAGAAAGAGAGAGAGAGAGAGAGAGAGAGGGGGGGGGAGTGAGAAAGCGGGGAAAATACGAGACAAACAACGGTGGCAAGCGAGAGAGAGGCTTCCTGAAATGAAATTTACATAGTTCACTCTCGATGATGATCTCTACGCGATAGATCCTGAGTAAAGCAATTTCAGTGTCACCGTGTCATTCAGAGCGACTTTAAATTAACGTTGACGCCGGACGGCGAGCCTTTGCACTTCGAGCGTGGAGCCATATGGAGGTATCAAACACGAACTGTGGGTAGTTTCTCTTTAACCAGAGAGAAAGAGAGAGAGAGAGAAAGAGAGAGAAAGAGAGAGCACCGTGTAGCACATATGCAAGTGCACCCCCGTGAATTTCGCGGAAACAGTCGCGACGATAAGGATATACCCCGCGGGAGACATACGTTCGAAAATCACGCCTTTGTGGATGACCAGCGGAAATTTTAGAGGCAATCTCTAGGGGTGGTTCTTTAAGAGGGCGAATCGTTCGTTTCGAGAATTCGGTTGCAGTTGAGAAAAGACTTTCCAGAGACTGCTTCCGCGACGCGTAACTTCACCGTCGGCTACGCCTACTTCGGATCCGAGATCGATAATGCGAGAGCAGTACTGTGAGAGCGCGAGAGAGAAAATCGTGCGAATAATACGTTTTGGGTATCAGAGAAAGCGATCAGAGACAGCGATTCATTGGTGTTTTAATCCTTGGATGCATGATTTCCATGAATAAATTTTGCAAAAACTCAAATAACAGAGAAATAATTTTGACAATTTTAAACTGAGGACTGTTGCAAGGTAATCTTTAAAGTATCTCTAAATTATCTAGAAAAGTAAGATGTGATCAAAGAAAGAATATCATTTTGAAAGAATATTATAAAAAAAGTAAATTTTAAAAAGTCTCTTATATTCTAACAAGTTAAAATTTACAAAATGGTAATGTTTCTATTTACATATATAATAGGGATGTTTCTGAATCGTATATTTGGATTTTTGAACAAAACTGATGTTTTGAATAAAACTTTCAATTTATTTAAAGAAATATTTGAAATAAAGAATGTATGTTTTAATAATAAACAACAAAGATACGTTTTAATCTTGAGTCTGTTAATTCATTGAAAATAACGATTACATAAACATCGATGCATGATTGCACATGGATTATTAAGAAATACTCTCGAGACTTATTTTAGATACAATCGATATGTCGATTTTGATACATTGTATCATAAATGTATTCTGATCAATTATTGTAGCTATACTGATCAATCACTTATCTACTATCTTGTATGAATCATTTATTTGAAAGATGATGTAAGCTCAGTTACGAAAATTTGACTAAAATCGATACAGTGCACTAGTTTATATTCATTGAGTGTTTCATTGAAATTCATCACTGAATCGGATTCCGAAACTAAACTCCCGCTCAAAATAAGTTCACGTGAATCGATACTGAATATGTCTATGCCATTCGTGTCACGAAATGCGTAAAAATGAAAATTCAGAAAGAGAGAATGATTCAAAAATTATTATACGGTATAAATATATCCGTTATTATATAGCTGATTGTCACTTTACTTAAATCCGCACAATTCCTATTGGATTAACTCATTGAATGTCAGCACTCGTTTATTAATATTTTAATTAGTTTGGAAAGTAAATGAATCATTGTCAACATTCACTAAATACTTATACAGTTATTTCAGTTATACTGCGTTCAATAATGTCATGAAAATCTTTATTAATATCAAAATTGAAAAGCCAGGTGTTTTAGATTTATTACGAAAATGAATAATTAAAATTAAAGCCGTTGTATTCTTAGTTTTTAACATAAATGATTTTAATAACAATTATTAGCTACATTCAGCGCTTGAGATTAAATATTAAATTGATAAAATAATTTTTTTTAATCTTAAAGCAAAATATTTCTATAGTTGATATACTCGTACATATAAAACAAATTTTATGTAGTGGTATACTCGTAATTTTTTATTTTCTTTTTATCATGAAAATTCGAGCAGAAACAAAT
This sequence comes from Wasmannia auropunctata, assembly GCF_000956235.1. Taxonomy (NCBI): domain Eukaryota; kingdom Metazoa; phylum Arthropoda; class Insecta; order Hymenoptera; family Formicidae; genus Wasmannia; species Wasmannia auropunctata. Next base: position 96,150 of record NW_012026862.1, read on the forward strand.
GTTTTTATATTGGATACACGTTATCGTAATTCGAAGTGTTTCAGACCTATGTAACGGGAAACGTTGTTGAGGAAGGACTTCCGTTGCACTGTAGCAACGATCGGTTTCCCATCGAGTCCGGTTTACGTTTACAAGAGCTGGGAACGACGGAAGGTCGTTAAAACGTCAAGCAAATTGTTCGCCGCTCTCTCTTGCTGTGGTACGTTTAGTAATACCTGTTGTGTTTTTGGGAATGTTAGGAACAAGGTGTTAGAGACACGGACGAGCAATGCAGAAAGTAATACGTACTTTTTCGAATTCTCAATCGCGCGGTTTAACTGAAATTTACAAATTTCCGCGGCTATTGGTAATCTATAATTAAATAAAACTTTAATTTAAATTAAACATATGAACGCACGTGAATGGAAATTTATATTTTGATCTGCTTACATTTGCGTTTTAACCACTCTCGCAGTATTTTCATAACAATATGAAATGCCATATTTTTGCAAATTAACTATTGATTATAAATCAGTTTCGCATCCATGTAAATTGTATATATTACAGTTTTGATTATAAATTGGATGCATTTCTGATAAATGCACACACAAAGCTGTTATTCTCTTTTATAATAATTAGTTTATTAAATTAAATATATTCAACCAATTTGTCACAGGCTATTAATTATTAAGAATAATAAAGGGGCTACCAAACTGTCGGATTAATGTTAATCCGAAAACAGCAGTAACTTCTTCATCTTGCGGAAGTGTCTTTATACAGTGCAATGCCATTGACCGTTTTTTTCTTCGGTCGAGTACTGCTCGTTAAGCAAGAAGAGTAGAATTAAAAGGTCGTTAGATGATTCATTATATTTTTTTTGAGACGTCGTCGATACATCTTGAGAGAAGACCAGCGATGCTTCAGTCGAAATGTGAAATAAGTTAATATTTCTTTTCTTTTTTTAACAATGGCTCCATTATTCTCTTTAACATTTTTTCACGCTTCATTACTACTATGAAGTCCTTTACATTTTAAATGATATATCTAAAAACATCTTTTTATTTAACTTTCGATCATGAATAATATTGAAATATTAGTAGTCATAACGTTAGAATTACATTTTAATATAGTATTAATAGTATTAATATTATTATATTATTATTGTATTAATAATAATTTATATTAAATAATATTAATATTTGCTTCTGCCTTTTTTCTATTACAAAGATTCATATTTTTATAATACAATATTTTTATTAAAGATTTTATTTTTTTCCTTCATATTTTTTGAATACTTCAATAATTTTAAAATATTTTTAAATATTTCAATAATTTTAAAATATTTTTTTAATTTAAAAAATCATTACATATAATTAATATTAATATTTAAAAAATTAAGTTAGAATTAAATAAAAACTTATATTTTTATCGAGTGAAAGAGTCTCGTATTTTCGTGTAAGATTTCAACAAATTTTGTATTAAATAATTTCACATGCATATAAAAGTGTTAATTTTCATGAAATAATTTGACATTTACGATGCTTTGATTGTTGCACATTGTATATCGTCATCACGAAAGGCGACAAACATAAAACTGCGTTCCGGCGAAATTTACGCGAGTTAACTACGTTGCTTGTAATTACTGTCTAATGGTTGTGCAGCAAGAGACAATGCGATTAATCGCGAAACGCCCGGGACGTGGAAGACGAGAGGCGCGCGCGATCCAGCAACGGCGCCAGCTTCTGCGTCGCTGTCATAAGCTCTAAACACTTTGTTCGAAAATGCCCTAAAAGCTTGCCGCGCCTCTCTCGCGTTCGACAAATTGGAGCACCAGCCGGACAGTCGCGTCATCGTTAAAGACTGCCGCAGCTCTTCGGGCGTGGCGCGCTTTGCCGCTCGTTAAATTGGAAAACTCGTTAAAAATTACCGTTAGAGAGGTGCAAAGGGCGCGAGCGTGGAGAGAAAAAAGATTCCATGAATAACGCGCGTGTGGGGAACGAAAAAAAAAAGGAAGAAAAAGGACTTACAGTCATCGCTGTCTGTTTAGCGCTCTATAATGAACGATACTGACCCGCGATGCTAATGACTTCAAATTTCGTGCCACTTATCTATAGAAATGGTTAATGTAATATTCGGAATGTTATTAATCGAATTCATCGAATAATCGGATTAATTGAATATTTACTACTTGCGTTCGCATATAACTTTCGTTGAGAACGCAGATTGGGAAATGTGGAAACTAATCGGGCGGAGAGGAAATGGCACAACGATCTTTCGATCGCTATTTGATTATAGGATAGACTGCTCGGTATAATTACCCATCGAAGCGCTGTCATTCGGCTAAATACGAACAGATGGGGAAGGGGAAAGATAAATAGGCCGATAGACGAGAGAGGGGCGAACGGGGGGAGGATTGAAGAGGGGAGGGAGTTGATCGGGCGGCGAGGAATGCGATCGGAACTGACCACCGGATACACACGCGGTGTGAGTGTGGGTCAAGTTAATTAATCTTATCGCTAATTAATTTCACCTGGCGCGCGATAAGCCGCTTCCGAACGAATAACGCGGAAATCGGCTGCGATGTGACGCTCGCGGGATGAGCGCGTGCTCTCGCGCGCGCTCGCGCATACCAACGCGCCGTCCGCACGTTTTGTTAGTCCGGAAATAGATACATATAATATATGCCCTATCTCGCGCAGTGAGAGGACTCGGAATAACACTTTAAGCATTATACGGCTGCCATGCGATAATACTCGCCACCACATTAATGTCCGTACGAACGATAATTCCCATTTAATAATTACCGGTGGCATGATAGCGCGCGCGAAGCCCGGGGCCATAATTACTACGCATCGACGGAGTACATCCCTGCCAATAATGTCCGCGAGCACTATGGGGGATTGCTTAAATACGGCTACGGATAATATTTTCATTAGCTTTCCCATTACCGAATTAATTAACGGATATATGTCACTGAGAAAGAGCGGGGCAGAGGGGGAGGGGAATTGACGGGGAAAGAAAGAAACTTTTAGTTCTATTCATTTTGAATTATGCAGAGTTGCACTTAAGATGCACTTAAGATAGAGCACTTACGATTTCGCATACTAAGATTTTAATGCAATTAATACTCCGCGGTAAATGATGTCGCTAATTGACTGTTTATAATTATCGAAGACTCAGAACCATAAAAAAGGTTATCTGTTAAAAGTCATAATAAATATCGCTTATCGTATAAACAGTAAATGACGATTTCCTCTCTACGCTTTGCTAAACATAGATTTATCAAATTGTGAAGCATGTCACATAATATTTTTTACAAATTAGCGTGTATCAGTTTTACTTTACTCTCTAAATGCATTCTGATGAAAGTTTTATAATTTCATGATTTAAAAATAGTTGTGTGCGACTACAGTTATATGTATGTAATACGTAAAAGGTAATCAGGTTACACATTGTCGAAGTAGATGCATACGATCGTCCCTATTGTAAATACGTGACACGCTGTTACGAATAGTGAAATGTTTTCATTGATAGCTTTTGCGGTCAATTGCAAGTGCAATCCTCGACCGTTTAGAGATATTTTCGCGCCGGGGCATCATGAAATCACATCCGCGAAGTGCATCGAGCGGTAGGTACAGACGTGACGTTTCATCTCGTAAACGTCGTACGTGCGCACTTTTCAATTTCAACATCCTCGCATTTTATGAAGGATACTAAGAATATACAATCGTCAGTGAATGTGATAATCTTTCGTTGTGTACTCGCTTCGCAATATCGAAGCGAATGTCCCCTCGTAAAATATCGTTTTTCGTTGCGAGAGTAAACGGATTATTATCGAAGAGAATTATTTGCAACTGTTTCGCCCAGAGAATGGGTATTTTTGGATTGTATATCATTGTTTTGTAAAATTCATATAGGTATTTTATATTTTCTTTCTCTCAATTTTAAATTAGGGAAACTTCATACCTCTGCATAAATATAAGCATCGATAAAAAAAAACAGATTTACACATTTAGAAAAAAAGTATAATTAGATATTTTTAAAAAGCTCAAAAATTTAGAAGAAAGCTTAGAAAGTCTTTGAATACTCACGTTAAAATTTGTATGTGTATGTGCATTTTTTTTTGCACAACGAAGCAGTTAAACCGATTATAATCTGTGTGAATCTGTACGTAAAAAAAAGTTACACGTCTGGTACGTTCACGCTCCGAACAATCGTAGATTGCTATCATTATCAATTTCACACTGGCGATCCGTTTTAACTAATCAAAAATCTAGGTATAAAAACACTAAAATTAAAGGTAAAGTGACATTTAAAATTGAATTGCATGCTTGAAGGGATATAAGAGCAAATTTAATTCATGTAGTTCAAATCAAAAGAACGCCGTCTTCATTAAGTAACATAGCAGTTTTTATTAACTTTTTTTCCAATACATAACAAGCGTAAATAATTCATATATTTTCTTACATAATTTGTGATATTTTTAATGTCAAGTTGTATCGTTATTGATTTCTCAGTAATAATAGTAAGTTTACACTGTTAAATCTATCGTCAAACTGAACTTTATTTAAATCGCCAATATAGTTATTTTTAAATAAAACAATGGAGTCAAACCAAAATGTGAACTGTTTTCAATTATTTAACTTCATTGTTTTAGTTTGTTTAAAAAATAACTATTTATTAAGTAGGAGCAGTGACGACTTAAATAAGATTCAGTTTGACACTATAGATTTAATCTTAGGTATATACACTGTTTTTTTGATGACGTCGTATACACACTGGAGTCCCGGAGACCCTATCTATATTTATTACTGTAACTCTAGTAAAAATGGACATATTTCAATCAATTTTTTTTTAATTGATAGAGAATCGACCAAGGAACAAGCCCATAATGTTTAAAAGTTAACATAATTAAAGAGCTCCAAAATATAAGGGTTCGAAGAAAAAGAAAAGTTCAAAAACGCGAAGAAATCTCGATTTAGTATCTTTTTTCAAAAAATCGTATCTCTTTTGTTTATAGACCGATTTGAAAAATCTTTGAAAATTCTGAAAGGGCATACTTGAAGTAGTAACAAAAAAATTTGGCGATCCGATATTTTAATTTTTTAACAAAACTGCAAGCAGTCCCGGGGACCCCAGTGTGTATATCTAGGGTTAACAGTGTATCATTCTGTCGACATAATTTGTTTGGCTTTCTCCTATCGTGCATTCATGGAAAAAGTTAAACAACTGACATGACCAGATATTATAAAAAATGAATTAATATATTTTTTACAAACATTTGGAAATTGTGAGAAAACTATAAAGACGTTCAAGTATTCCACCTACGGCTGTATATCCATACGATTAGATACGACTGCGTGTCACGATCGCCTCGACTCGAGATCGGTCGTGAAGTTACAAGTCATACGTAGCATACGCGAGAAACGAGATAGTCATGTCCTTGAATTTTCCGGGATGTCGCTCGCTGCTATAATTCCCATCCGCGACGAGATGGAGCCGACGACTACGGGAGAAACGCCGGGTGGCGAAATAACCTCCGTGCGTTCTCACGCGAGGAGTACGCGCGCCTATTAGCTTGCGCACGGCACGTTCGTGTATTATACAGCACCGACACTCTTGGGACGGCGCGGCAGCGGTGGCGGCGTAAGGAACGGCGGGAGAGTACGCGGGGAGATGCGTAATCCCAGACCTCGGAGAGCGCTTTCTCGGCGAACCCTGTGATTCATACGTATTACGGGCAAGCACCGGGTAACCCGTCACCCGTTCTGATATATGCACGTACACGCGTTTAGACGCCTACGTGTACGCCAAAAGAGAAGAGAAAGAGGGAGAAGGAGGATGAGGGAGGGGAGGGAGAGCGGATGTGCGATCGTAATAACGTGCATGACGACAAAGACACCGGTTGTCGAAAGAATGGCGAAAGAGATGTGACTAAGCAAGAGGGTGAAGGAGTGAAGGTGAACGTACGAATGTGCGGGAGAGATGTAGCTAGATGACACTTGCCCTGGACATCCTCTGGAGATGGAATTTGCAATCCAGAAAATGTCACTGCAGCGAGAAAACGATATCCCTTTCGATATTATATTTACAGTGCATTCACGTATCTCCATTCCTCTCGTCGTTAAATTTCCGTCAATCTCGTAGTGATATTGTAAAAATATTCGAATTACCGCTGTCGCTCTTATAATAAATTATCTTAATCATAAATAATCCGGTCTTGATATTTAAAATCAATCGAATGTGACGTCGAATAATATGATTCTTGTGATAATATGATTCTCCGAAATAAAAGACAGTGAAGCGAATTAAAGTTGAAAACTATAGAGTGCTTTAACTAGGTCGATTCCAAGTCGATGTAGAGTTTATAACTATTTATATTGGATAAATATAAAGTAATAGATTCGAAGTATATATATTCCTCTGTTATATTGTTTCAGATTCGATTCATGTTGATGTAAAAAAGTGTCTATTCCTTTCGTACACGTTTAAAAAAGATGTATCTGACCAGAAGTTAAATAATTATCCAATTGTACGTGCTTTTACATCAATCAATTACGTAATTTATCTGATTCTCCAAACAACATTAATATATTACAATTGCTCATCGTGTCGAGTTTTTATCTAGAGTAACTGTCCCTATTAGTGTGCCTTGAACCTATTAGTGTGCTTTTATATTTAAATAAGTCATAAAAATAAACTGGTACAAATAAATAG
>NW_012026862.1:102865-172709 GCF_000956235.1 Wasmannia auropunctata
CCAGCCCGCTCAGAGATGTGTATAAGAGACAGCTTTAACTTAATAAAAAAAAATACTTTGTCTATATATTTGTACCAGTTTATTTTTATGACTTATTTAAATATAAAACCACACTAATAGGTTCAGGGCACACTAATAGGGATAGTTACCCTAGTTATATCGGATATTTTAAGCACAGAATATACATTTTCTCTTGAATATAAAAGAAAGTAATAAAACAAGGTGAAAGTGAAGATATTAGAAATCCATGCTATGCATACTTCATGAGCAATTAAAAAAAATGTGACATTATTCATAATTTCCCAAGCCTGTATTGTAGTTGTATTCTTTTCAAATCTATAGTAGCTTCATTCTTTGTTGTAATTGCGGGCTCCTTTATTTGAGTAAATTTCGTTGCTTTCTCTCCACGTTGAGAAATGATGATTAAATGATGTGGACGGGCAAGAAACCACGTGCAATTATGCGTCACGCGCAACGCAATTTCGAAAACTCGGGGCGTACCACGTTAATGAATCAGCGGTTGGGTTCGCGTTCACAATATGCGAAGTATGCGAGGCCAGGAGTCCGGGGCGAGCGTTTAACTACCTTCACTTAGCGGGCGGCGATGTAACACACGCGAGTCCGATTAAAAAGCGAGCTTCTATTCCGCGGCAGCGTCGCGTTTCAGCCGGCAGCGCAGCTGCTGGTCACCGTGCACTGCACCGCTGTATTTTCGATTCGCGCACGGCCGTCAAAGATGCAGATTAACGCGTAATGCAAAACGCAAACGCGTCAGCGCCCGGAGGATACAGATCGCCAGCTTCAGTTTTGCATTTTTAGGTCGCGCCGCGATTCGCATTCCGTGACATGCGGATTTAAACGCCAACGCGCAAACAATAGTTGAAAGAACACGACGACTATAAATAAACGTAACACGTTTGCGTATACAAAGCGATTTAATCCTTAAACTGAAATAATACCTTTTCGATGTGTCTTTTTTCATAAAACGTAATTTTACACCGTTTTACATAAGAGAAGTGATAATGTCAGTTATAAGACAAATATTCATGACGGAAAAATGATATTAAATAAAATACAGGAAACATGTAAAATATAAAAAATCAAAATGAAACAAAATAAATTATTTTGTTAAGGAAAAATACTATTAATTAAAATACAGGAAACATGTAAAATATAACAAATCAAAATGAAACAAAATAAATTATTTTGTTTCATTTCGATTGTATTTTATTTAATAGTATTTTTCCGTAAATAATTTAATTTGTTTTATTTTGATTATAAACGTTACATTATTAGTCATTTCTTTTTTATTTTTTATTTTTACAGAAGATTTTCCAGACACAGTTCGAAATCATATGCGTCTCAATATACATGTAAACATTTTCGGTTAAGAATTAATGCCGCTTCAAATGACAATTCGTTAAATCCAATAAACGTAATTTAGGATTATACGCTTACAATGAAATTGGGAGTTGATTTCTATCGCGATACGTTTACCAAAGCGTGGATTGAAAACATTACGATATTGGTGCCTTCGTTACAAAACGCTGTAAGATACATTTACCTGTAACGTTGATAATACCGAAAATTACTTCCAGTCCGGAATTATAACGGCTTTTCAATCCGCGTATTCAAAACACACACGAAAATTCGCACTCCCGCGTATTTGTGTAATGGGATTACGCTGGAGTAATATCGCTGTCGATGCCTCGCAATAACGCCGAGACTTATTGTTCGCGATCCTAACACTATTTTGCGCGATAGACACGGGCGCGATTGAAAAAAAAGCGATGAAAAATGTACGCGGAACAAGTTTAAAGCGCGGAACGCTATCCTGTAGTCGATGCAATTTGAGCGCGCACGCATATTCGAGTGCGGGACTGTTTCTCGCTCCCTTGCCGCCTCTCTCAATTGCCTCGCCGAAATACACGGCGAAAAACGCAATTATTCGTACGTGCGCGGTTATCAACGGCACCTGCGATGCCACGCGTGATTGTAGACGAGAAAATGTTGTTTCGAGCTCAGTAATTTCATGGCATCGCGTATGTAACTACTTAAGGAGCTGTGAAAAAAAGCTATGATAATAAACATAGTATATACACAATGGAAATTTTTATTAAATAAACTTTTAAATGTCACATTAGACAGTTATATTAATAAATTCTTAAGATATGACAGAGTTGGCTAATTTTGGAATTATAAATTAAAATGAGAAAAATTACACATAGAAAATTCATACAAATTTATATTCTTATAAAAATATTCTTAACAAATAAACTTTTATATGTCACATTAGACAGTTATATTAATAAATTTTCAAGATATGACAGAGTTGGCATAATTTTGAAATTATAAATTAAAATGAGAAAAATTACACATAGAAAATTCATACAAATTTATATTTTTATAAAAATATTCTTAACAAATATATAATAAAACGTAAGAGAATACTTTTTGCAATTTATTTTAAAATTAAGTAGAAGAGAAGCACTAAATTGATGGAAGCAAAAATAGAAAAAGCATTGTCATTATTTATGTAAGATTGTTGATTTGAAAAATAGGTATATCGCGCGAAAGATTGCTCGCTTTAATATTTCTACATTTTAGACATACGTATAGATATACGTGAAAACGTTACGTGGAAATTGTGCATCTTGACAACGCATTTTAAAACTATTTCGCGTATCTTCGAAGTATCATTGTTACGAGCACGATTTTCATTTTCATTCATTCTCCTTAGTATTTCTATGCGACATACGGAAGAAGCCACTCGAAAATGTAACAAGGGCTGTAACTATGGAAACGACGCGAAGCAGGTGATCCGACAAGACAGTGAGAGAGAGAGAGAGAGAGAGAGAGAGAGAGAAAAAGAGGAAAAGCAGAAGGAATGAAGGAGGGAAAGAACGGAGAAAGTCAGAGAAGAAGAGAACAGAAGGAAGGAACAAAGCACAGAGGGAAGCAATTCCGACGGCAATTGTCCGTAAGCCGTGCAAAGATTGCGGGACCAATTTCCGCCCCTCCGTGCGTGCGCGAATTTATTTCTTCTTCTCCTCTTCATTCGTTCAGCTTCTTCCTCCAGCCACCATTTCTACAGTTACAGCCATAGCCCAGTGGCATCTCCGTTCGCATTTGAACCAGATGTCCAGAACGTGAAGAATAACTATAGAATGCACAAAGCATCTTCAGTCTTCATATAAAATGATGTGCCACTATTCGTGTTGAAGCAAACGACTTGACGAAAGGAGCGTATCTGATGTAGTGACCCTTAATGTCAATAGTAACTTTTTTTATGGAATTCATAGAGAGTCGTAATTAAAGAAAAATGTTTACACACGTCACCGCTCAATATATATTAGGGAATTTGATGTAATCTACATGTATAGGGTTCTAGGATTCTAGGCATCTAGGATTAGTTAGGCAGGTTTATATAGAAATAATAGATATCGGCAATCTGTTACACGGGCAATCGGGGAAATATAATAGGAGTTAGCACGGAAGTTGGAATAATCTGTCCCTGACGTTTCCTCGCATATCAAATTATCCACTGAACAAATCCAATTTGATTGGAAGGCTCGCGTATCCGCAGTCACTGAGCACGCTCAGCCGATTTTGGTCATCCTGTCTCCGCGTATAACAGCGATATCAGGTAAATACGTGCGGAAGGATTTTTGCTTCTGGCATCTGGCCAGGTCGGCTTGCGACCGGAGCTTGTCCCGGTGCCACACACGACCGTAACTCGACGGATGAATCTGCGGAGAGGGAGACGGGGGGGGGGAGGGAGGTATACCGCGGCAAAGTTGGGTAAAAGAGAAAAAGTCAAATAAGAGGAGGGAAAAAAAAGCTACAAAGGTCTCCGGTATAGCGACTGGCCTGGCTTTTCGTAGCTTCGTAACAGCGTCCGCGACGGAGATGCGCATCTCGCGATAATCAACGAGCGCGTATAATCCACTCGAGCGCGGCACTTTTCCATCTCGCGAGTCTCAATGTTCTCCCGACGATAACTACTCGTTACGACCCACACAGCTAAATGTTCCACTTAACCCCCCCCCCCTCCCCTCTTTGATGCTACATGCAGTTTTTTATTTTATCTAAAAGTTGCACACGTGGATGATATGCAAATCAATTTCAAACGCGTGTTATAATATTGCTCGTAAAGTACGGTCTTAATTTATCCAGGATGAAATAGAAATCTCGTTACGTGTATTTTGCATCATCTCGCATTGTGTTATCGTATTCCCACGTAAAATGTTAATTTTAATCGAGATACTTGTACAATATAGTATCACAATGTTTTCCAAACGCACCACGATTGGCAATTACAATTCTAAGTAATTATTATTTTAACGACTTCGTGATGCGATTAATATTTATGGAAAAAAATCGCCCCGTATAAACATTACACGATTATTTCCGGTCGGCTGAAATACAAATTTCCCACGTAATTCGCCGTCATTCCGCAATAGATCTCGACACGATAAGATTTGGAACACCGCGGTTTAAGGGATTGCGGGGAAGCTTTCGTTATCGCTCCGAGAGAATTAATCGTTTTAAAACTGCGCGCTACGTGCTGTGAAGCGTAATAAAAGTATCCCGCGAGTTGATACGCGAAAAGCGTAAACTCGCGCGCCCGCGTGAGCGCACGTCGGATTTTCAGAAGGATTTTACCGGCTCGGTGAGGTAAATCGTTCCCTCTGCGCAAGGTTGAACTCGTCGGGAATTTTAGTGCAACCTATGACGAGGTATAACTTTGTAGCAGCGCGCACCGCCCTGGCTTCGGGTATCCTCTGGCACACAGGAGTTTCGCGAGCCGCTATCAGATAGTGGTACTCCGACAGGCAGCAGGAGAATCTCTTTCCTCTCTCTTTTTTTTCTCCTCTAATTCGTAAACGACGCGAAGTGGAGCGAGAGTGTAGCAAACGTTAAATTGGACAATGTGACCTACGATCGACGGTACGGCTAAATCTCGCGTGCGCTTCTTCTGTCGCGATTCGCCAAGATTTACAGACGGGCGGAATTATCGATGCGGCGCGGCGGCGGCGGTGAGTCGCTAGAGCGCGAGGGCACAAAAAGCAAACGCGATCTGTTCCGCGCGTCATCGAGGCGATTAACGTCCTGGCGATTTCGATATTCCATTGTGTGCCAAGCGCGAGTAACCGAGAATTCATTGGCCTCCGTCTTTTTTTTTTCATTCGCAAATAAGCGAGTCGTGAAATAGGCATTTACTCATAACGTGCAGCGGAGCTACGCGCGGATCATTGGAGGAATACGGAGAGGATTAAGGATACAACGGTGTACCGATGTCTAACGAAATTAGCCGAATATTTACTTTGCCAGCAATTATCGCGAAACGTAACGATTCTTTATTTTACCTTCCATAGTTTACTTAATCGAGAGGATTAAATATATACGGTGCACTCTGAAAAAAAGCTTTTTTTCCTCCGCGAAATATCGCGGGCGCTGCGGAATGTCGCAGCCATGTGTGTAACTCGACCTACAAACGAATAACAGAAAAAACAACGAATCTCCGCGCATACCGAGAGAGTAGCGTTATTCTTTCGTTATAAACCATCCAAGGTGGTCTTTATATTTATTCCGTATGCGCGCGACGGCGAGCTAGGACGATTCAAATGAAAGTGCTTATTACTTTTTAGCCTGCCGTTTACGGGGGGATAATCCTCTTATAATTCCAGGATAGTTACTTTCGAAAACAATTTCACGTCGCTTTTACCACGCGACATTGTTCCTCTCCGGTTCGCGGCGCGGACGCGAAAACCCGGAGGGCTATCAATTTTTTTTTTTTTTTTTCGAGAGTCCATAGCACTTGGGTTTCGCTGCTCTTTCGGTGCACCGAATTTTGATCCACTTCATGTTTTTTTCAATTATTTCTCGACAGGGACGGTAGCCTCTGTGTCCGGTATCCTAGTTCTCATTTCGTCTGCTCTGTTTGAGTCTCGTCCCGCGCATGTTGGAGAACGGAAAAAAAGGTCGTCATTGAGGTAGAAGGAGAACGCCCAGCGTGGACCGTACTGTATCGCGACGGTTTCCAGCGCGCTCGGGGTTTTGATTAAAACTAAACAGCGAATAAAAATTCCTAGCACGGCACGTACACGACGCGTGGCCCGGTAAAAATTCTTACGTTGCGACGTACGCGCGTTACACGCACGAAACGTCTGGTGTTCCCCATCCCTCGGCGCAGCGATGCGGTGGAGAGGTTGAGAGAGAGAGACAGGGCCGAAGGAAAGGCGGAAGCGGAGCTATTTAATTTGTTTATTCCGCCGTTCGCCTTGCCGCGCGGCCTCCCCCGTTTTTCCCTTTACTGCCCTCGCGTACAGCCGCGGCGCAAGAGTAGGTATACACTTCTCACTTCCCTCGCATCCTTGTGCAACCGCCTCCGCGCTTATTACGCAAACGAGGAATCTTTCGAGGCCGGCCCCGACTAATGAAATGCTGTTTCGGCCCCGTAGTATCTGATTCTCTTTGCTCTGGAAAGAGAGAATGTCGGCCAAAGGGGAGGATGATGAGAGAGGAGAGTTCATTCGCGTACGCGACGCGCAACAAGAGCTCATAAGCGTAGCCGCAGTTACTCCTTACTATCCGCCCCGACATACCCTGTGCACCGCGCGCATACACGCTGCACGTGTATTGACTATTTCACGAAAATAGCCTCGGCGTGTTGCTCGAAAAAAAGTAGTTGCAGCGCATCCGAGAGAGTGTAAAGGAAATAACGAAATTGTAAAAAAGGTCCAAATGTATACGAAGATCAATTCTGCAATCGGGTACAGCCATATGTACGATCGCGCACGCGTGTTTCAAAAAGGAACCCCGAAAGACCATTCTATATTTTTCATAATTGAAAACAGCCCCGGGGTGCCCGCGACAATTCGTTTTTCCCAGGCAATTCGTCAACTTCTGAAACCTCTGTTATTATTTCGAACTGACACCGACGGAAACGTACGTGACGCGGCGTGAATATTTTGAGAGCTAGTAACACCCATAGCATATTTTTTCCGACACATAACACACGCAAACGTTTTCTCCTTTTTTTTCCTTCTCTCACTCTCGCTAGCTACAAACAATGTAAAAAACTACATGAATGTACCATGGGGACAATAGAAACAAAAAAAATCTCCGAATACTTCCCGCGGCTGTCCTGAGAAAACCGGTAATGGCGGATGGCGGTTGACAGAAGTGCACGATTTTGTCATTACACAAGTCGGGGGGGGGGCGGAGAAGGGGGTCTCGGCCGGACGGAGGGCTGCGCTTGGCACGAATGAAACGCGCGAAGAATGAACGTGACGGAAAGAAAGGGAGACGAGAGCGAGACGAGAGAGCGACAATCGCGCGGGGTGACGGAGGTGGAGCTGTTTGGTCTTCGCGGGAAGAAAAGAAGACGGCGGGTCCAGTAACGCGTAAAGCACCATGATTACCCTTCCACCAGTAGGCAAAAAACCACGAAGAAACGGGAGTAAATAGGCGGACGGGCGGAGAGAGAGAGAAAGAAAACGAGAGAGGGCACGACCGGGCTGCAGTACCGCACGAGCTGACGCAGGATGAAGAAGAGGACAACACGGTCGAGAAAGGGTCGCGCGGTCTCGACCGGAGTTCAACGGACTCGCGCGTTGCGTCTAAGTACTCTGGTGTAACTCCCTTCCTCTCCCCTCTCTCTCTATCTCTATATATATGTTCCTTCTCCATCTACTCGCCGTACATCTTTTTCCGTGCCTAACGCTTCTACGTACGTGCACACAGAGAGGTCGGTATCGGGCTGGCTGGGACGGCTGGCTGCGAAGCGCCGGCCGGCGAATGTAACGGTAGCCTTAAGCGCGGTCCGCGAACGTGGCTTAGTCCGGAGGATAGATAAACGTATAGTAAGATGGATACTGTCTACGTGTTCCGAGATAGAGTCCCTCGGGCTCTAAACTACGGCACGAGAGTGTGCATAAATATCGCTTTGCCTGGCGGGGATTAAGGAAAATTTTGGCAATGCCGATATTATATAGAAAAATACGACAAATTTTTCAAATATAACGTACTACTCATCTTCTATATTTTTCTTAAAATATTTTGATAACGGAGTAATGTATTTTGACATATATTTTAAAAAGAAATTGTCATTTTAATATAAATAAGATCTATATAGAGTTATATTTCATTAAAAGCTTTTAAAGCGTGACAAACGCTTCGCTTATCGGAAAATGGATCCGTTGTATCGCATTATCACCAAATCAACCGCCTACTAAAATCGTATTTATGATCGCTGTAATATAAGCGAATGTAATTATCCTCTAGGGTATATCGAAGCTAGTTGAGGAAGGGACACTGGGTGAGAGATAAAGGGGCCGTATAGTCGTTACGTCGTGTATACAAGAAATTGTAGCCCGTGGCTGAGAACCGAGGGAAGACGATCCGTAGAGGTTTTCGTCATGAATAACGCACCCGCTGCAGTGTGTCCGCGGAAGCGTAAAGTTTCGAACACGCTTTTTTGATTTAGTAACGAGCAGATGGAACGGAGAGGCGACACGTACACCCGGCGCCCGGGAAAAACTTATCGCAAATAACAGTCCAAATAGTTGTTCGTTACGCTGATGGCACGCTGACCGAACACCATATGGAAGTCCACAACTCTTGCGATCGTACCCGAAATGTCCCAGGACAATTCTAGAATCGTTCATTAATCTTTCGGCCGTGTCAAGTGTCTATTCTATTTAAACCGAAACCTTGGGGCTTTAACAGTTTCACACGTAAGTACGTTGGATGTAATAAAACTATCTTTAACGCGAAGATCGAATTTATAGAAATGCTCTATTTTACTTGATGTACTAGATTAGTTTAATGACTAAAAGATAGAATAGAAAAGGAACTCCAGTCTGCAGGTTTTGGTTAAAACGTTGAGATACCGGAGTTGAAGAATTAGCACAAGTTTCGTCAAAAGGGTGTCCAATTTCCGTGTCCTTCCTGCTCGCTTCATCGACCCTCGACGTTGAGTTTAACCTCGCCTTGCCCCGAATACACTGTCGATTGCCCTCGTTAGCATCGCCGGCGCATACGCACTACCTTCTCCGCCCGCACTCGTCGTCCTCCCCACATCGCGAATGCACCAGCTCTCCCCTTAAGTTGTTCCCAGAACACCTTGGTTGCGCGCCATTGCCTATCCGCATTCCCGTGGCGGCACATCCAGGCCAAAGTTTGCGCACTTAGGCGAGCTGGGAGTAACGAGACGAGGAAGGCGAAGCAACACGTTGCACGAAACTTGCTCTATTTATCAGCGGTTAAGAGATGCCCCGGCGAGAGTAGGTACTCAGCACGTGTATATTCACGCGTGATGCAAGAGGGCGAAGCAGGGTGGAAACGAAGGGACTAGTCACGGTAGCTGATACCAAAGCGCGTGAAAACGATCTATCGCGAAAGTCGTTGCGTCGTTATTAAAGCTGCGACAATGACAAACGATCCGTAACTTTCTTTCAAGCCAAAACAGAATCGCCAAAAATTTCGTGATTAGAGATAGCGAACTGCCTATATGTATATACAACTTCCGAATTCCGCTATATTATAGTTTGGTTTAATTTCATTGTTGCCGAGTTGAACTATGTTTCCTTGCTATCTTAAATTGCATAGATTTTCGCATATCTCGCATATTTCACGAGTATCTAATTTCTAAAATTGATTTATCGAGCAAATGTCTCTTTCTCTAGTCAATGTGTTATATCACAATTTCTCTAGAATATATTTTGGATGATATAACAGAACGCGCAATATCGATAACGTCACGTTAATTAATATAATTAAACAAGGAAAAGTTGGTTTTCGATACTCGATTGTCAGTTTATATTAATTGCAGATTATTACCTTCAAAAAATATTGGTTATTTTAATTACCACGATACTAATATATACCCCCGAAGAGACAGTTAATCCGTTTCGAAAGTAGGTTACGATTCTTGCATATAAATAAAACAAAATAAGCTAAAAGCATATAATTCTGCGAAATTTACATATTAACTCACAAGCAGTAGCGATTTAATACAACACAATATGAATTTACATAGGTCGCATAATTCGCGAATTTCAATAAAGCATCAATTTAATAGCAAAACCTCGTTTCACTTGTCGTCATACGTAATCACCGTTGTGATTTTCGATTAATTAGTGACGCCGCTACCGTAAAATGGAAGCTAACGTCGGTGTATGATGTACATGAACGTGCCCACTCAAAGCTTAATATAAATGCAATGTATAATTAATATACGCGTAATACGCAATAGCGTCGAGATGCTTTCCAATCGTCACGCACGAAATAGGATGTATTTCCTGCCTATTTTATAATAGAATAACCTTATCACATGTTAAATCATACAAATTGCTTTGCGATTTTGTCAGACAAATCTACCATGTGTGAAATTTTCGTAAATTTAGGTATTACAATGCAATGCCGACAGTTCGCGTTTAGAGGGCGCAAATATTGACCGACTGATTCGAGTGGCTCGTACAGATGGCAACGCGCGTGAAAATACCTACATTGTTCGGAAAACTCGGGGATGTTCGAAGCGACGAGTCGCGGCGTTTTGCGACTTAATCTCATGGTTTCTGACGTTGCTGCAGCTAGGCGAGAAAAGAAAGGCTCTGTCATCGGGACGCGCAGGACTGCACTTACGAGTGAACGATCTGCCGTCACTCGACTTTATGACGGTCGCCGTCCACAGTCGGGTTTTTACACTGTTTTTACGAGTCCGTGCCCTTCTTCCTATATAGCTTAGGAAAGGACCGAGACTTACGCCCCGCGCGCGCGTAGGACCACCCTCCTCGTCGCGTTGCGTCGTCGGTCGAGGAGGGCCACCCTCGCAGGAACGCAGGAACAAAGGCGGGGAAGACCGTCGTGGTGTCCCGGATATGCGCGCTGTTTCGTCTCGTCGTCGCGTGTGTCGTCGGGAATACAAAAGGGATTACAGTTTCCGAATCACTGGATGTCTCGCTTAGTCGGCGTTGCTTCCGCGAATGAGACCGGATGTGCGCGCGGGGGTCGCGGAAGGGCCGGAGGCCGAAACGAAACGGGGTTGCGAGCTTGAGTAAGTCTCTTTTGCTCCCTCTGTTTCTCTCCTCCCTTTCTCTCTCCGTTTCTCTTCCGGGTCAACATTCGCCCGAGGATCGCGCGCGCTCTAGGCCGTATGTTTGCTCTTTGTCGAGTGCGCCAAACTCTCGCGTCGTACGATCGGGAACAAACGAAAATCCAACTCGGTAATATCTGACAGCGCGGGTCGATGAACCGCCGCGATTCTCTTGCGGTTTCTCGCGGATTTCGTGCCGCGGAAGTCAATTGCGTTCGCGGTAACACCCGCGAAAAATGGCGAACCTATCGAAAGCTCCTCGCGGATTGAGGAATCGACAGGAGTAAATGCGGAAACGCGGCGGGAACAAGAGTCGGGGGTAAAGAGAGGAAATCCAAGAAGCGATTTGTCGGTTCTCAACGAACGTCGCGCGCTTCTACGGAACTACGAAATCACGTCGTCCCCTACGCTTGCCGCTCTCTTTCTTTCTCTTTTTTCTTGTTTCTTCTAATTTAACTCTCCTGAGTCTCTGCCGCCGGCAGATGCTCGACTCAATTGAAGAAATCCCTAAAGAGGGACTAGACTAGAAGGCGGCAGGAGCCGACAAGGTAGATTGAGAGAGTGGATGGGAACGTGAGTCGGCAACGATAATTATATCTGGCGACAACGTCGCGAGTATTTGTTTTACGTTGTTCCCACACTGTTTGTACGAGCGTGACACATTTTTCCGTATAATTTTCAGTTTATAAATATTTTTTATGGTATATAAAAGGAGAAGAAGGAGAGTTCAAGATTTATTAATAACGGCAATTTGTTTCCGTTCACTTCGAGGGGAAACGATAAACTCGGGTAAAGTCGAGGTAAAGTCTGTCAGATGATAAGACAAGGAGATAAGAAGTCTGGAGTCTCTTAGGCAGCTTTTCAATAAAGCTCGCGGCCCACTTCTCAGACGATCTCTATCGGCCATCCACAATCTGTCGTACTTTTTTTTCTCTCATCCGGTTTTTCACCGGCCGGGTACGCTACTTCGTCGTTATCGGTCTCGACGCTTCTTGCGCTTATACTTTTCCCCCGTGCAAGAAATAGGCGTATCCACGGTAGCGATAAACAGTGATTAAAGTTTGAAGACTTATTGGAAGATAAAACACGGGTTTCATATTTTCTATAGGATTACTACTACTTGACTTGAAAGTTGACTTTATTATAACTTCCGGAATTGAGGCTGCCGATATTATATGATTTTCTGTATTATATATCGTACCAATTAATTTTTTAAAAGGTATAGATAAATTCCCTCCTTTTTATCACCGGCAAATAGTTTCATTTTCAATCCTCTTCGTTTTTATACTTGCTTCCACAAGATGGATCATAAAATCAAGAGCGCTTTGAGGATCCGCTATAAATCGCTACAACACGGCTTAGCTAGCGAAAAAAAGGGTAAAAAGAGACCCGCAACGTAGGTAGCTAGATAGAATTCTGGAAAGGTCTATGAATTGAAAAGAATTACGGCCAGTTTGCGGGCACGAGAGGATCGAAATTTCATTGGCTCGATTTCGCAAAAGAAATTCTCACAGTACCCATTAATCATCATCCATTTTGCCACTCGGTAGAAACATTCGCTTTGACTCGTCGTCAAATCGGATTGTCTCGCTTTGGTTCCGCTTCTTCGAGCTATCAAGAAGAGTTAGAGCGGCACCGCATCGAATTATTTTCTATCAAGAGAAGGAAATACAGCGGCGCTTTTTTGCCGCTCGAACTGATTTCACTCGAATTAAATCGCATCATTAAAATCATATCGTGATCGTCGATCGGTTAACTAATAAAAGATCTACTCTCGGAAACGGTAGATTTATTTTATTTATACATAAAATTATATGGATAATTATATAAATAAGATATATATATAATTATATGGTAGATATTTTTGAGGAATTGTGCTGAGACAGCGGCGGGATAAACGCACACGTTACATAATTCCTGATAACCGTCGTCTTCTGAAAATATCAAATGCGTATAAAGCTCCTCAATTTTTGTTGGATAAAACTGCGAGATTGCATTTTCTTGGAAAGTTGGTAATTCTAGGAAAAAACTAAGAGAGATTTATTGAAAAATTCACGGATTAATCGGTGAATTTCAGCAACTTATGTGCTAGCATTTTCTAATTTTCCTCAGTTTTGTAAAAAAAATATGCGAAAGGAAGTGAAATAGGTGTAGAAGGAAGGAAAGAGGGTCAAAGTCGAAGAGATCGTTGTACGTCGGAAACGAGCATGCACTCGATGGACGCGGTATGCAAGTGGGTACGAGGTTGTGTATCACGGTGATTGCGGATTGAATGGTACGAAGCGAATGTGGCGTACACCATAGAAGAAAGCTCATTATGGCTTTTAAATTAGTTGCTAGCTCTGACCTGTGTTGAGGTCCCGCTAGAATTTTCGCTCGCGCGACGTCTCACTACGCTCGTAAAAGAAATAGCGTTTCTCAACTTGTGTGCCTGTATGTGTGCATGTGTCCTATTCCCATTGTCTCATTTTTCGTCTGTCCGAGACGATCGTAAAAAAGATATATTACGACGAGGAATGATGCAACAGTCTGAACTTTTGTCAAAATTGTATGTCTTTCGGTTTTCGAAATAGAATACTTTTCTTGCGCTCGAAATGCAGGTTGCAACAAAATGACTTTTTTTTACATTAATTTTAGCCGATACTTAATAAATATATTGCCAATCTTTTTAAATATAATCCTATCGTGTTAATCCTTTAACAATATATAGCAGATTGATTTTGATAAACAAATAGTATAATAATTTTTCATAATATATTGGTAAATGACCATTTCAACATCTTATTTTTTTCAATACCTTTATTAGAAAAGAAATACACATTATAGAAAGACAGTAAAGAAACAGAAAATGAAAGATATTAGTGTGTTTGTAGTATTATACAAAATATCGGCTTTAAGATTTGAATTTAGGAGATAACTCTCGTTTAAATAGTCCAAAGGAGGGAGAGGGAGAGCGATGCTCCTTTCTTGAAATTCCAAATATCCTCGGCCTAGATCCGACAGATCAAAGTGGAACGTATTTACGATCGGAGAGAGAAGAACATGAGCTTATATACGCTAGCCGGTCTCTTGATCCCAAGACGAAACAAGTAATTCCAGCGAGCTATCTATTTATCGATCTAGTATACTCCCTCTTTCGCCCGCCCTCTTTTCGCTCTTTTTTTTCTCCCCCCCCCCCCTCCTGCCTCGACTATCCCCCGGTGAAACATCGTTGCTCGTGTCCATGCTCTCTTTACCGTCGGGGATGTTTTGTCGTATACGCGCGCGCCTTGGTTTTGCGTGGCCTCGCGGACGCGAACAGGGAATGAAGATTTATCCCGCTGGTGTCCCGCGGTTGACTTCCGTTTGTCAAACTGCCCGTTCCGTGTCTCGCGATTTCCACCGTATGTCGGGCGGGTAACGGCCGGCGATAATCGATGCGCGTACTCGCGCGCGCCGAAGTTTCCCTCGAATTCGTGCAGATGGGAAACAGCGAGGACTCGCGGCATTACGCGGATGTATGGTATCCCGCATAGTCCCACATGGACACATCTTGCTGCTTACCCCACGTGCGAACGTGTGCTCTTATTCTAAGCTCGCGGCGCACCGCAAACGATCCGAATTAGTCAAGTCGTTAAATCGCGCGGCACTCGGAAACTCGTATAATTTTCCGCCCGAGCGGGGTTAAGCAATATGGGGAGGGAGGGGAGGGGAGGGAAACTAATTGCGAACGGGGTCTTGTTGGACTGCGTCAAGTCGTACGGTTGATTTAAATCTACGGCGATTCAATTCGCGATTCAATGGGACGTTAATAAATGACGTGCTTCGAGCGATAAAATTATACCTTTCACGTCAGAATGTGTGCCTCGGCATTGTATAAGCAAAAGTGGAGCACGGACAACGGACATTTTTGTGTGTTGTCCATGTCTCGACTTACATCTCTCTATAATGTTTGGAAACAATTTGGCAACGGCAGAATTAAAAGATGAAGCGATAAACTTGTATTTTCTCGAGCGCCGGAGTTCTCTCGTCTTACTTTGCTGTTATCGCGCGTGAATGAGAGAAAGGAAGGCGCAGGCGATTACCAAGTTGAGAGAGTAAGGAGATAAGAAGGGGCGGCGGGCTTCTTTTCTACTTTCTCTCTCTCTCTCTCTCTTTTTCTCTCGCGAGACGCGATTTTCTCGCTTTGTAGTTTACTACGGCTCCGATACTGTCTCATTCGAACGTACGGCCGACGATACCGGTGTTGTTGCCAGATATCGGATTTGGCTTTGTCGGTAGCCATCCGCCCAGCCTTTCTCGGGCAGGGTGAATCGAGTGGGATCGTGTTTCGGAAGTCTCTCTAAATCAAGTATCCGCGTCGTTCGAAACAATTCCTCGAGAAGGGTTGCGGTTCGTGAACCGTAATCGTCTTGCTGAATTTCGTTGCCGAAGTAACACACGTATAGTTACCGTTATTGGAGAATTGTTCGGGGTGCCACTTCGAAGCTCGGCGAAGAGGCATAGACGAGCGGGAGGATCTAACACGTTTCTTCGTTTCTCACACAGTTCTCCTCTCCAAGATTACTAACCTAATGGTTCGAAATTGATTGTTAATGATTACGAAAACTTGTTACCACGTAGTGCAGTGTAAATGACTCGTGAAATCAGTGATCCATTATTTATAATTGCTACAATTTTACTGTAGAGTTAATTATCGATTTGTCACGGTACGTGTTGTACAATAATATGTGAAAAAGGCACTTGAATGAATTTTATTTATCAAGTTAAATTAATGAAAATAATTTCCGACCTTACGCTTGGCCATCTATTTGCGTTTGTAACAAACAAATTAAAATAATAATTGAATAAAAATTATACAGACCATTACATACACAAATTATTATATACTTTAATAACATATAAAAAATTAATATTGAATGAATGCAATATTGAACGTTGCAATTATTGTATAATATTTTAATAATATTAAAAAAAACTTAATATATAATTATATAGAATAATAAAATCACAGTTCTTACATAAATTATTTAATTCTTTCTGCGTACATTATATCAATCATTAACAATAATTTAATTATTTTACAAACTTTAATTATCGTCAGTTGATTGTTATTGACGTATTTGCATGTAAAAAAATAGAATTCAAAATTAGCTAACAATTAAAAATTAATAAATTAGAAATGAAAGAGAATAAAACGAGCAGACAAAAGATATACAAATTTCAGTTTTCCGATTAAACTAATGTTATATATTATTGAAATTTGTATTTGCGGCTGAAGCAGATTTAATCAGGTTCTGCGCGCTTTAATATTATCAAATTAAATAATAGGATTATATTTTAAGATCTCTTGTTTGCTCGTTTTGTTGACTGTTTCGTTTCTAATTTATTTCTATAAATACGAGTGAATACACAATTTTTGCTTTAAAAATTAATATCTGAAATACAAAAATTAATTAATCTTAGTCACTTACCTTGCAAACGCGCATACTCTACGCGATATTATGAACCAATTTTGATCGTATATAATTAAAAAATGTTATTTTGATTTACGTAAAAAATTTCTAGTCTAATCTTTAGAATATTAAAATATTAATATTAATATTTAAAATGTTTATATTAAAATAGACAATAGTTTTAAGATATCATATACCTTTTTTGAAAATTGAAAATGATACAAGAGCAATATATTACTCGAAATATACTGATTCTGATTGTGAGTATAACAATGGATCATCTTTCCGACGCTCGAATGAATATTCTATTATTCTTCTGCAATTTCAACGGCAATTCGTCGTATTATGTATATTATTCGTACGCGGATTGTGGTATTTCCTTGCAATCTCTGCGCTCTTTTTGCGGTCACGCGACAGTTGGAGGTGTGTCAAGGACGTGAGATAAGAGAAGACGTAACAGTGTGAATAGCGTTGATGTGATGGATCAGTTGCCCGGTATATTCATTATGATTCAGTCATGCGAGGCGCGAAATGTGCAAAGGGGGGTGCATCGTTTTGTACGTTACGGTAGAAATGTGCGACGTCCGTTTCAACCCTCGGATAGGTACGTTATTTTATACACGCACTGTTGGACACCTGCGATCTCCGGAAGATTTCCCCTTTTGTTTTACGGCACGTATATCCATGTAGTTACGACTCCATAATTTACACGTACCAATGCGAAAAACAATAATTATAAAAGTTGATATTTCTACCATGTGCAATATCGTTGAAATAATAACTGAAAATACGCCGTGCGCCGTATTTCAGTTTATTATTAAATGGATGCTCTCTATTTTTGTTTTCAGCTCCTTGTATACACACGCATTTTACAGGAAATTTTTCGCTTCATGTTATAGATTTATATACAACAATATACTTTATTATGAAAATATGCGCGCATCATAATGCTAACGAAAAGTGGCTTAACGGTATTGAAACATAAATGAAATGAAAATCCGAGGGATTGAGAGTAATCCAGCGCAACATTAATGTAGAATTTTAAATCGATGTACGATGTAACTTCCGGCGCCATCTCGAATTTAAAGCAATGCACATTGCACTCCGCTCGCTGTATACATATACCTGCACTCACGTATCTGATGTTCTTACATCATGGTCACGGTTAGATCAAACGATAAACGGTTGTTAGGGCACCTGCCAACCGCCACTCCGCTAACCCCGATGTCGGCCGTCGTCGTGTGCAGTGGACACGGTGATGCACATGAAAACCGTTAAGGCTTACGTCGCCCTATCGTCAAGTTTTACCTTCCGGTTTGTCAAATTGATGCCGCAGTGATTAACAGCCTTGTACATTTTAGGAAAAGCGTAAATATAAATTAAATAAGGCGCGTGATGAAAGAATAATTCTTCGTGAGAAAGAAAGAGGTAAAAATTGTAGAATATATCTTTTTGATTGCGACAGTTTGCGATAGTTTGCAAAAAATACTTCTCCCTGAAAGTAAAAAATTAACAAATACAACAGTGTCGTCTGTTTACAAATAAAACGGTAGCTGATATATTCGACTGTGATATATGAAATGAAGCTTATAGAAATGTAAATACAAATTCTCGATGATTGAATTTTGTATAATCCGATTTTCTAACGCGCAGCATCGCTAATCCACCCTTCAATTTTCGGATAGAAATTCGATATCTTAACCGAATTGTTTCTTGAGATATGTCCCAACGCCGTGGTCGAAGTCGTATCAATTATGCATCGTACTGTCGACACCCAGACGTCGGAAATCATATATTATCCAACAGATAGGGATGCTGAACGAGAAGGCGAACTTGGTTAACGATACCCCCGGTGAACCTTACCAGGAAATCGACAGATTACCGCGTCGTCGCGCGCGTTACCCATCGTCAATTACATGCATACATGACGAATTTCCATTTTAAATATTACCGCAATCTAAAATCGATATTGCGCAAACGGAAAAAATGACTGGGAGCTTAAAAACGTCCATTCAATTTGATTAAGTATACTTTTCATTAGGTAATGTTGATTTGATAGGGCGCGGTACGTCAGGCTAGACAATGCGTTGAGAAATAATCGCGCTATAATCGTGAAGAGTAAAACGTTTTCTTACGCAAAGCATAAGCGCGGTAACCGTGACGGTGCATGTTAATCATGAGTCAGGTACGTTAATCGAGGCCGGTATGAGACTGAAATGGAGCGAGTCAATATCACCTGCGGCCCTCGCACGTTTACCTAACACTTGGCTTTCGTATGGTTATCAACACTGTCGCCACCATTTTCCGCTTTTAGGAAATTTAGGAAAGTTTGTCCTCCTTACGACGCTTCTCTCTCTCCCTCTGTCTTTCCTTGCCTCTCTTTCTCTACTTCTTCAATTATAATTATTAACACTGAAACTATATGGCTTATTATGAAAGAAGAAAAATGGGAAATATCTTGATGTAGGGCGGAAGTTAAAATCAAACAGGCGCAGCAATTGAAAGAGTAGTCAGTACACGTGTACTTTGTAGCTTTTCTCTTATTTACAATCAGACCGAGGAGACTTCGATACGAATAATTCCACAGGTCACGCTCGACCGCGGCCAACTCTCCGCTCCGGTTTCCCTCTCATTGTGTGTCTCCCGCGCTCATTCCCCTACTCGCCGAGCGACCTCCTCCGCGGTCTAACTCCTTTATCTTCCCTGAACGTCTATGCCGGCGCGCGATGCGATGCGTGCGTAGGCCGTGCGACCGGAAGCCTCCGTCACGGCTCGTCGAGCCACCGTTTCGTGGACTTCGTCGTGGAAGAAGACGCTACGCGCTCGCATGTGAAACGTTCGTCCAGAAAGTGGCGTGCCGTGTCTCGGCGGCGGCTAGATCAGAGATGAAAAACCGGATAGGAAACGCATGCTGAAAAATCCTGGGATCGCGGGGAGACTCCGAGGGGATATCCGCGAAATATTTCACGTTTAATTTCGAAAACTAGACAGTTGATATAGTTTATCGTGGACATTTGACAATCGCGAAGTTGGATTTAATTCAATTTATTTAATTCAATTAAGTTGTTACCCGCGGTAAAAAAAAATGTTACGTTGCGAATGGAAGAAGATGGGAAACGCCGAGCTGGATGCGACCTTCTCCCTCCCCCGCGGTTTTCGTATCAGCGGATGCGATCGGTGCCGGTGTCTCCCATCGTATGCGAATGATTAGAGCCTCCTTGGTTCTTTGTCATGCGCGTTTCGCATCGCGTCACGATCGCGTTCTAATTACACTCTATCGCGCCGGTTCGGTCCCCGGGTTCTTCGACCAGCCATGCATTTAGGCGATAGAAACCGCCTGAGATAATCCGAGGCTCGATTCGCACGGCCATGTTTCACGCTCTCTCGGCGTGTTCAGCGCCGCGGGTACGTTGATATAGTGTGCCGCGTGGACTCATTCTATTAGATTTGTGTCCTTAATATTATCATTGTAGCCAGGCGTTACGGGAGAGCGGGCGAGATTTATCCCAGGAATGTTTCACCGCGTTAAAATGCGTACGCGTAACTGCTTATTTGCATATAATATCCATAATACCAGCTGTGTAATGCTCGTCATTATTGCGCGAACCTGTGCTCCTTGATCACCCAGCGACACCGCGAATTACCGATTATCTCTCGGCTATTCAGTATACTAGAAAGAGTAAAAAAAAAAAGTCGGACGGATCGATAACCCATTAAATTTTAGCGTACCTAATTGCGCGACGGGGATCGAACGAACGCCAACTCGGTTTCCGACCTACATATTCGAGAGATGATCGCGATCCTCCTCGCGTCGCGCGTTGAGCGCGGGCCTTAGGGGTAATTTGCAATCGTGTCGGCGCGCCAGCATATTTCGGATTAACGCCCTAATAACGGATGATATCTCGGCCCGGTGGGATACCGTCCGCGCAAACTTAGACGTACCTACTTGAGGAAGTTCGAAGGGTCGTAAGAGGATATACCGGCCTTGGCGAACCGGCTGGCACGCCGCCGCCGCCGCCGCCGCCGCCGCCGCCGTCGTCGTCGTCGTCACCGTCGTCGTCGTCGTCGTAGTCGTAGTCGTCGCCGCCGCCGCCGTCGCTATAGCGGATATAAACGTATCGCATGGGGATTTGGCACGGTAGAAGCTCGGTGGGTAGCGCGTGTAGGTGAACGCGTACGCGAGCCATATTAGTGGGCGACCGTGGTGGTGGGACGTGGCGTTACGGGTTAGGAGCCACAAATTTGGTCGGTACTTCGGCTGCTTATTAACTCCGGGACCCGCCCGAGTGGGAATATACTTAAGGCGAATTTACGTGTTACGCTTCCGTTGGCCATACCTTGGATGAACTGGCGTCCGAAAGGGAAGGAGGAAACATGTCGAGCAATGTTATCGCAGAAAGCAAATTGAGAATTAAGAATTAAACGTATGCGGCTTTTATTCAAATTTGACTATCTCAATGTTGGATAATCCTTGATTTTTTTATGATTAAACCATTATTATTATTAGTTTTGGATTATTCGGAATGAGTCACAGAGTGTTTCTAAGAGAAATTAAAAAAAACTTCATTTTGTACGCGCGAACAAAAATTTAATTTAATACAACACGCATGAAATAATAATTTATAGTTATAAAACATAATATAAATTAATTTTAATTAATTATTTCCGATGATTATAAGCAAAACCGCATTCGATGATCATTGTAGACGATTACTCGGTGCAATTAGTGCAAATCCGCTTTTATTTGCATTCCAACTGACTGGCTGCCGCGACGTGCATTTTCGTTGGAACTGGGGATCCTTGAAACGACGGCAGCCGCGGCAGTATTACGCCGGGTTGTCGGCACCATAAAAGCCGTTTCCACGCTCCGCGCGATCCCAAGTCCCAAGCAAGATCGATCGATATACGTCCGGGATACCGCCACGGTCGCGGAATCGATTCCTTCTGCAGCGCGCACGATCGGGTCAGTGGCCGTTTCTCTAGAAGGCCACGTTCCAGCCGGACGTGGCTACGCTGGGTGATCCCCGAAATATTCTTACGAAGGAAAGTATCTCGAGGATCTTCCCACGTTTTCAGCGTATATGGAAGCGCGTCTTTATGTCGTAAGTGACGTTGCACAGATATTTCGGCCAAATTTGATCAGATAAAATCATGAACCTGGGCCAGCATATTTTTCTCTATACCGAAAAAAGAGAGAATCTATTTTATATTTATATAAAAAAATACTAGTTTATATTTATATAAAAATGAAAAAATGTTTAAATTAATACCCAGTGAGAAATGGTTTTCAATTTGATGTCGAATCGATGTCGAATTGATGTCAATTCGACATCGATTCGACATCGAATTGGCGATATCGTTTCTCACTGAGTAGTATTACGTATGTTAAACGGCGAATATTTAAAAAAGAAGAGAGGAAAAAAGATTGAAATTTCTTCATAATTACGTATTTTAAAAAATCTTAGTTTATTAAATTTCTTCATAATTACGTATTTAAAAAAATCTTAGTTTATTAAATTTCTGCCAATTATAATGTCTTTAACGTTATTAAATCACATGAAATTACCAATCGGCAGTTTATTTCGATCGCGAGAATGTCAATCCGCAGAATGCAGGCAAATACAGAAGAGAAGTCGCTCGTAAGCGCTCCGGCAATATGAGGAATTCGTTCGAGCGGCGTTCGCCATCCAAGCGTCGATCGAGGGATCAATTAACACCCTTTTAATCGAGCGGAGCCGTGATGCCGGCGAACGTGGCACAACAAGGGCGGTCGGCCCTTCGCACAATGGTACCTCGTCTCTATGGGCGTCGCGACTTTAGAACAATGGGTCCCAATATCGCGCTCGGCGAGTTGCCCGGTCTTACTCACTCTCGGTTCCTCCACACTTTCTCTCTCTCTCTCCCTCTTTCTCTCTCTCTTCCTCAGTTTGCCTCTTCCTTCGTTTAGACAAAACATCTAGCCTAACCTAGCGTAACTTCAACGAGAAAGGACGATGATGGTGACGATGACGACAACGGCGAAGCCGCCAACTACTCGTTCCAGGCACGTTCTCAATTGGCGCGTTGACGGCCAACGTGCTCTCCCGTCTTTCGCTCCAGATGGTGGCGGATTTTAAACTTTTGAAACGGCACATTTAGGCACCCAAGGTGCGGTCTTTCCAGGCACGAAAACACTTTGCACCTTAATATACCGCATATTAATAATTATAAATTTAAGGCTAAATGTTCAGTATATCTTATACTTGAATTTTGAAATTTGCGATTAAAAATTTTGACCTACACCTTCTACACAACTGCATATATTATATTTATATATTAAAAATATCAAGAAGCAAATTATAAAGTCACAAATAATTTAAGAAATTCTTGCAATAATTGTGTGTAAAATGTCTGGGATCGTTTATCAATGATTCTACTGCATTTAAACCGCATATTAATAATTATAAATTTAAGGCTAAATGTTCACTTAAATTGTTCACTTAAAATGTTTCACTTAAATTTTGAAATTTGTGATTAAAAATTTTGACCTAGTTCTACACAACTGCATATATTATAATTATATATTAAAAATATCAAGAAGCAAATTATAAAGTCACAAATATAATTTAAGAAATTCTTGCAATGATAATTGTGTGTAAAATGTCTCTCAGAGATCGCCTATCAATGATTCCACTGCATTTAGAACGTCGAAGCGAAAGTATCGACTGTTCGTTTGGTCTGGGCGAAATTTCGAGGTGACGTGCCTCCGATCGAATGGACGATTGGCGAGTAGGGAGTTCGACGCTCGAATTTGCAGGAGCGACGCGTCGCGACGCGACGCGTCGCGACGCCGACCTCGTATCACGGGAGCGCTCGTAAAAGTCGACTATTTCGGCCGTTTGATGTCGTATTGAGAAGTCGTTGTCTGTACTTTCCCCCGTCGATACCGTCGACGGCAAGTGGATCGGAAATGTCTCGCGCGAGAGAAGAGAATCGCGCAAAATTGTACGACGCATCGCGGGATGATTTCTCGGAAAAGTATTTCATCGCGATATAAAAGCATATTACTGCACGTCCGCGTTTTATGTACGTGTCCGTAAATAATTCTCCGATATGTGTAAAACCGTTAATACGTTAACACGTTTTCGAGCTATCGGTCCCGCCTAATGGCGGAAACCGTTAAGGCGATCGCGGTCGCGGCGCTGCGCGCCGTTAGCTCTTCAGGAAATGAAAACGGATAATAGGCAGGAAGATAATCTACAATAAGGGCGTGAAGCTAAAGAAAATAATTACGAAAGTTGAAGAGCATTTATGAACTTGAGTGCACGGCAAGTATAGCGCCGAGTGTCGTTAGCATAGCTAACAAGCGCGCTCGGGGAGTAATCGATGCCGGTGCGAAGCTCTTAAGCGCCAAGTGACTTCGCGGTTTCTTAAAGATGCATGAGCCGAGTTTCATGACATACTCGCGCGTACGGTGCGTGAAAAGATTTTCGATAAGCGCGTCTGACGCCGGTATACACGCAGCGCGTCTGGCTTCGATGTCTCGCACGCAATGCACGATGCCCGGTGTGCACAATATGTGAATATATATGCGGGTTAAAAGAACGAAGGAAATGTGCTGCCGATGCCTCTGCATGCAAAGTTAAACGAGAGGAATGCATAATACTTTTAACATTGATGACTGATCGGAATAATTTGTTTTTAACGCTTGACATTGGATTTATCATTCAGTAACGTTATTGATTGGACCGTCTCTAACCTGACATTTTTCTCTTCAGTCTGTTTAACAATAATATCTACTTTAATCGCGCTGAGTTTGAATTGTTAAAGTTAAACCGCCAACTTGGCGCGACACGTGACTGATCTTTTCCTGACAAAGTGTTGTACTTACTTTTTGATTCACGTTTATGAATTATATATATTCAAGTCGAGCCGGAGATATGATCGATGATAATGTTATGTTACGATCCGGATTACCGCACGATGTATTCGCGCGGCGTCACTTTAGGACACGTCGTAAAAGACACGGGGACGATCAAAGATGTGGTAATGGCATAAAGTAGTAGCGGAGGTGAGCGCACGTGTAGCATGCAGACGCGGAAGCTGAGTAGAGCTTCGTTCCACGGATCACCTTTAATATCCCCGGTGATATTTTCGTCCTTATCCCGTTCCCGTCTCTCTTAAACTCGGTCCGGGCTGCAACCTTCTTCTCTCGCACGGCGATCAGGTACGCTAGCATCGTCGAAACTTTTCCAATCGGGCCGAAAGTTTGTTCCGGTAATTAAAGCCGCATGAATACTCGATGGGCTTACCTATGTCGGTTACCTCCGCCACTTTTGCTTACTTTTGAGATCCACCAGAGCGAAGAATGGTTAAAGACGAATCGTCAATTTCGTTCGTGCCTCCTCCCTCCCCGCCCTCGCGATCGTCTTTGTCGCCGAGAGAAGGATAGGAGGAATGAGAAATCTTCGTTTCCGGCTCCGCTGCCGGCTCGACAGGCTGCAGATCCGGCTTTCGTCACCGTCGACTATTTTATGAATCAGTAATGAGGAGTATAATTCGATGTAAATCCGCGCCGCCGTGTCGCTCGCGCTATAACAATGCCATTTACAATTCGTTTGCTAATAGCTAAATAATGTAGTTTATTTGTCATTAATATCACAATGCTAATTAAATAAAGCTGAATTTATCTGCAATTGATAGAGTTAAATCGAAAATTGATTTAGTCGCTTTTATTAATGGAAGAAATCGGGAAGAGACCGCGGCAAAAATTGATCAAAATTTTATAAATTAATCCGCCATAATTAGATATCATTTAATACTTTTAGGGATGCAGAGTAATATAATATATACATATACTATCAAATTAATAGTAATATTAATTAATATTAATTAATATTAATTATCACATTTGTAGGTGTACAATAATACTTTTATTGACTTTTAAGCTTTGAGAATACTATGTCTCTTTTTAAGAATTTTACTCTGTCGTAACTCTATACTAAAAAAAAAGATATATATATATATATATTTATATATTTTTACAAAAAATTAATTAAAATTTTGTAAATTAATTTCTTTGTAATTAGATATTGTTATGTCCAAATCCCGGTGATTTATTTTTATTAGTCGAACGTGAGAGATCCTTGATTCAACTTGGGACTTAACGACTAGGAAATGGTAAAACCTAGCGGTTGAAAATAGATAAAACTCAGCGGTTGAAAATTGATAAAGAATACTTTTATTGACTTTTAAAGTTTTAAGCTTCGAGAGTACCACGTTCCTTGATAAGAATTTTATTCTGTCGCGACTCTATACTATAGACTCTAGAATATATATTCTTTATCAATTTTTAACCGATGAGTTTTATCTATTTTTAGTTGCTAGATTTTATCATCTTCTAGTTGTTAAGCCCCAAGTTGGGCTGAGGATCTCTCACGTTCGACTGATAAGGATAAATCAACAGAATTTGAACGTAACAATGTCTAATTACGACGGATTTAATTTACAAAATTTCGATCAATTTATGTCCCAGTATCTTCCCCATTTATATGTATATTATCTATGAAAAAGAATGAAAATTACGCAAGTTACAGAGATCAAACGATCGTCGTGTATCTGTATCGGCGTCGCGATCTTATCGCACCTCAAATTCGTTCTTGCTCGTTGCCCCTTCACGATTACCTTCGCTACAAATGGGATTCGTTTCGCTTCTTTCTCCCCTTTGCATCCGCGAGTTACCGCTATCGCGGCACGGCAAAAGCCACCGTAGCTCCTCTCTCCGGCTTCCGCGGCGACCGCGGCAGTTAGATTAGGCGAAACTGCTTAAACTGCTCCCTAGACATCCCTTCATTAGATTCCGCGCGGCCGTTACTGTACCACGTGCTATGAGAACCGAAGCCCGCCGTTTTGCCCTCGCTCTCCCGGTCGTCGTCGTGTGCCGCTCGGTTGCATTTCGAATCTTCGATCGGTCGTCTCCTCCTCCTCCTCTCCCTCTCTCTTTCTCTCTCGCGCGCGCGTCACGCTCCTCGCTTCCCCGACTTTGCCGCGCCGCGCGGCCCGTATCCCGAAGGATACGTCCGAGGATGTACGAGCAATTTGGACGCGTGCGCTCTATTTGGCCCGAGCCATCGGGAACGAGTCGTTAACTCTCAGATTCACGTTAT
Source organism: Wasmannia auropunctata (assembly GCF_000956235.1). Taxonomy (NCBI): domain Eukaryota; kingdom Metazoa; phylum Arthropoda; class Insecta; order Hymenoptera; family Formicidae; genus Wasmannia; species Wasmannia auropunctata. Next base: position 129,547 of record NW_012026862.1, read on the forward strand.
TTCTTTCTTTACGCTATCACATCGGAAAGTAACGAAATGCAGTCTGCGACTGCGGAATCGCGAATGCGCTTACCGCTGATAAATTATACAAACAACATGTACGGTCAGTACACGTTTATTTTGTGGAATATATATTAAAGAACGCAACGCATATAGTGCAAAAGAGATTGGAATAGATAGCTATTATGCTATTCTAGCAGAATTCTGTATTCGAGCACGCGCGATCTTAATTGCAGATAAATATAGCTTCTCATTAAAGCTGTCAGCTCGCGAATCAAATCGAACTTTCATATTCTCGCAGGGTTGAGGAACGCACGAATAAATCTGTGAAATTCATTTTTGCATGTGGAACGAATGTCAACGGACTGCACGTAGTGGAAATGCACGCATTGACACATCTCTATATTCACTTGTGGATTGTATATTGAGAAATTAATGGGCGCGATGTGACTTTATTTGCATATCTCTTGGTAACATTTATTATCGCGAATGACAAATAATACTGTGTGCCCGTAATTAATAACTGATATAAAATTATAACATTTCAAAAACATTTCTGACCCCTGCACACGCACGCTGCACGCGAGACAAGATTCGCCGGAGCGATGATACAGTTCCGGGACAATGATTTTAATCTCTCACTTTTGTGCGGGGCAAAAGAACGAGAGTGCCTGCACGCACGCTGTCGTGAATTTTCAAAATTTCATATGTACGACAAAAGATATTTAATTGTTACATTCGCGTGCGCGCACATACGTCACATTCGATTTAGAACGTGAATATAATTTCGTTCTCCTCCTCGCTCCGTTGTATTTTTTTAAACGCGTACATGCGTTTCAGCTACTTTGTCCCTTTTAAACCGTAATGCACAACTGTTATGTTATTAGCATGTAATTTCTATCAGCGGGAATTATGAAAACGTTCTCCTCGCGCATTATCTTCATTTTCATTCACAACATTATCTCCGTATTTTCAAAACTTTCGAGTCGCGATCCAATTCGCTGTAGCCTGGGCGGAAGAGAGAGCTACGGGCGTTAAAAACTCCATTACTGCGCTTTTTATATACAATGGATTATGTTTGCTTTTATCGGTAAACTACAATTTTTCTGTCGAATAATTCGACGTTATGGAGACCAGGGCGAGGCATATATATCGAGGCAATTTCCCCCAAATGAGGTAATTTTCTGTTTCGCGACGACCAAAATATTAATATGACATAAAGCAAATGTCGAGGTGCATTTGCAGTTCCATCGACTATTCTAGCAATTAATATAATTTGATACATAATGCATGCATCCCCCGCTTACTTGCATTGTCAAATTTTTCGTCTGTATTTCCAATCTACATGTTCATTTACGTTTCTCTTAATTAGCATACAATTATGCTTTTGTTTACAAGTGCGTACGAAACTCTGAAGTTATTTAGCTTTCAACAATTTAGCTAATAATGTTTGCGCATAAAGACATATGCGCGTGCATGCAGTGTGTCAAAATAAAAAAAAATATTTTTTGCCACACTCTTTATTTAAAAATAAAATCGTGATCGTAATAAATAATGTACTTACCGGTTTTGCGAAATTAAAATTACTTCAAGAGATTACACAGTATAATAAAGTGAAATAACAATTAAATCATTTGCGTTTTACATCGAGCAATTTTAATTATCTGCGCGAATAAATCATTCGTGCTAATGACATATAACTTCATACGACATATGAGATAATGGAAATATATATTAGCGACCGGGATAATACGTACCCGATACGCGTAATGTATTTCAAGACTTACAGCGGTCGATATATATAATTGCGTGTAAAAGAAAAAAAATGAGCAAATCATTGTTGTTAATGTGTTAAGTAACGAGAACTCTCGGTTCGGTTATGGTCTGCAGGTTACATCGGCGTAAAAATCCTATTCCCAGCGAAAGTTCCGAACGCTCCGCGAGCACTTACCGCGATCGGGGCTCCCTTCGACATCGGACCGCGCCGATCCGCAGCGATCGACTCGCGGAGCGAAACGAGCGCGTCCATGTTCCGCCGTAACTACGAATCGATTCTCGTTTTTCCCGGCTTCTCGACCGGAACGAAATCGGCTCGCCATCGTGCCGTGAACGCCCCATTGCATCCAGCTGAGAAGGAACCGCAAAGAGTACGACATCTCGCCGTCCTTCTGACATCCGTCCGGAAAAATTGGCGGCAATGGCGTAACTAGGGTCCGCATGGCCACGAAGTACCGAGCTTCTTAAAAGTATCCCCTTTTTTTTCCTTCCTCTTAACTTTGCACATATAGTTCTCCCTCTCGTCCTCTCTTTCCTTTTTCTCTCTCGCCCCGTAATTGCTAAAATTATTATGATTAAAACTACAACCATAAGGAGCTGATTAATGTCATATTACACTCACTCTGATTATATATCAGCAATTGCATAATTGCTATAATCCCTATCAAAAGTTTTGTATTCTAGGCAGCGCTTTTTCCTTCGTTCTTATCTGGTTACGCCATTGACCGTCGGATCTGCCGAGCTCTGGCGATGCGGAAAAAGTTCACGGCTGCAGTAGTTAGCTGTCTTCCGTGGCCGATGAGCAATCTTGCGGCCACGCATCATTACGACAATATTTCTAGCTGCGGGACAATTGCGTTCTTGTGGTACGTGTAATAAGCATAGCGAAACTTCTCCTGCAGATGTATGTAACATTGAACACGTGCTTGATGTATGAACGTGATTACGCGTGCGGTCTCGAAAATGTAAAGTAGCCGTGTTTTTTTTGTTCGCGTGTATAATTTTTGCATAGAATACCTCGCGCGTAATCCTCTCGTAGAATGTCACGTCGACTCGAGGTGTTTTATTTTTTTATTGTCAATCTTGTCGCCTTATATATCACACAGTTGAAATGTCCTCTTTAAAAATAGATGCTCGAAGGACACTTTGGTTAAGTGATCCCATAAAAAGGTTTATGTCCCAATATTTCATCGAAGATGTTGTGAAAACGGCCTGACAGGTAAAATGCGCAACGGCATTTCTATCGAACGAAACGGAATCCCTTTCGCGCCAGGAACATTTTACTCGAGAATAAATTAAAATCCCATCCCAGGAAGTCACGTTGAAGATAATCTACCAGCTAGTCAATTAATATCTCATTAGTTCGTCATTCTAAATTTCTTATGATTGATAACAGAGCATCGGTGATGAACGCGCACGAGGGAAATAGATATACGATTTACCCGCAAATTAATTGAACGAAAATCGTGTTACATACGCGCGGCAATTTACAACCGCAAAGTTATGCAGGTTTAATTGTTATGCGGCGTAAATTAATGAAGCGGATTCAGCGGTTGCGTATCCGCGGCGCAACATGCGCAATCGTGTGTATACGTAGACTCCTTACTTAGCTTCTCGCTTCATTTACTCGTGTCCGCTTAATCCCGCGGAATTTAGTAAACCTATTTGCCTATTCAAAACGCGAAGCTCTCCGGTCTCCGGCTGGTAATCCGGCCGCTTAATACGCGGCGCGTATTTCTCGCGATGAGGGAACTCGGAGTTGGGAGCATTAAGGAAGGTACTATCCGTATATATATAAAGGCGAATCGGGCGTGCCGTGTGCTTTTCTTTGCACGGCCACTCCTCCCAAAGATTCACTGTAGCGAGAAGCCGCGCTGCTTGTGCGACGCGGCGAAGATTACCGGGCGCAGGGGACATCCCGGAGACGTTGACTCCTGTCACACATCCGTAGGATCTCGCCCATAGGCGATCGTCCGCGGGGAACCGGTTTGTCGACGTGCGCGCGCGCGCGCGCGTTCCACGTATGCGGGTACGCTCGGTAAACCTTCGACAATTTTATACCGGTTTACGGAACGAAGATTTCACGGGTTTCCTCATTCATACCCGCGGGTCTTTCACAGGTGACATTTATTAAAAATTTCACTACCGTCCGCCGGCTTGGAATTCGTCGGATGATAATTGAACGCCCGAGAGAGACGGAGTTCTCTCCTAAAGCCGATTTAAGGGGGAACTTCAAAAGTCGGAATAAGTCTTTCGTAATATGTGTTAAGCTCGGTCACATAGAATAACGTCAACGAGCGAGAGAAGAAATCCGAAGATTTTACGAACGAAGAGGATTATCAACCGGAATTTCGTGTTTTAGGGTTTTATAAAACGAAACAGACGAAGATAGTTCTCCCCTCCCTCTCCCTCCCTCATAAAAAAAAGTATGGGATGGTTATACTTTAGGACATATTTTTAACTTTTGATTCGACAAAACGTGTGTTGGCATATATGGCGATTATTGAAATATCTCTTCTTAATAGTCTAGCGAGAAATCAAATGCGAATTATAGATGTGAAGAGGCTTTGAGATTTTTAGAAGCTTACTATCCCTTAGCAGAGTATTGTTCATGTACGAAAAATAGAAAGAGGATTCCACTTTTAAAGGTTGTGCATTATGAAAAGTAATAAATGCAGTAATAAAACGGCTCGTAAGGAAAATTATTCTAAATGTATTTTCAGGCCAGTGTTATTAAAAATATTGAAGCAAACGAGAGAATACGTGCCTGAAATATTTATTGCGAAACAATCGGTTTACGCAGAAAATTCGCAAATTCGATTTGCGTTGAGTTTTATTAATTTAATTTATATTTTATTTTTGTAATACTTTTATATATTATTTACAATGCATTTGGCCTGCTTTAAAAGATCAAAAAATTACATTTTCGAAATCAGGTAATTTATTTATGTCAACAGCAGTTTACTTTGCGTTAATATAGTTGATTCCAATGCTGTGATTTATTTTTAACAAAAGAGGACGGTTTAAAATATTGCTAGGAAATTATTTATTATAGAAAATGCGTTTTAACATTTGAAATAGCAGTGGTTGAATTTTAGAAATTGTCCGAAAGTAGTAATGTTTTTTTCTATATATAGCTATTTAAGTTGGAAAAAAACGTTTGCGGAATCTGACGAAAATGTGAACGATGTCGCGAGCGAAAGAGGTCGCGAGTGCGAATCAAGCATTTGCATGGTCGAATCGAATCGAATCTGAATCAAATTTTCCCAGATTATTCCCACATTATATATTATTTTAAACGTAATAAATATTAAAATTTATGATTTACATTATTTTACGCAATGATTTAAATAAACTGAAGACCTGTTTTCGATTTACATCTCATTACAAAGGATTATGATCTTTTGTGACATTTTGAACTAGAAAATATTAATAATATGTGTATACGCACGAATAGTTAGAATGCTTTCGAATATATTTTATTAATCTGTATGAATACATTACATATACCATAAGTACTTATTTACTAGATAAGAATAATTGGTCGCGCGGGAGATGTAAATGAACCAAATAAAATAGGCGATCGATTCGAAATCGAACCATTATTGATTCGAAATTCTCGAATTATTCGATTTCGAATCTTGTAGATTCGAAAACGAACTCGAATCGAATCTACTGTGATTCGCACACCTTTAGTCGCAAGCTTAATAATGTAATTAAAGGACATTGTTACTGGAACTGACCACAACTTGGCGTGCAATCGCGGCCATCGCGGCGCTTTCGGCGGAAATACATTACGTGAGACGGAGAGAGAGAGAGAGAGAGAGAGAGAGAGAGAGGGGTGATTGCGTTGCGTTATTGTTCAGCGAGTAACGGGCATCGCTATACCTCTTTCGACGGCGCGGAGCAAAGTACCGGGGCGCGCAATGCCGGCGCAGGTTGTGTTGTAGCGTTGCCGCTGCACTTAGAAACTGCTCGGCATTCGCGCGGAGCAGCGCACAATTTACACTCCGCGGGAGTCGAGAAACGTATTCCGGTAGCCGCGATTTAGATTTACTCCTTTTCACGAGTTCGAACGCGCGCGCCGAGTGTACATACCTACCGGCCGCGCCGGTCGGTCGAAATAAAGTATAAACGAGCGCGAACGCGACTCGTCTAGCGGCGTATTTGCCTCTCCACTCCCGGTCTCTTTCTTCCGTTGCTCGGAATGCTCGGAGCAAGATGTAGAAACGCTAAATCACAACCGGCTATTGCCGTCGAGGGAAATATAGCGGAACCCGCAACGCTTCTCGTTGTTTCGTTAATGGCACAAACGAGGCGGATAGGACAGAGGCGAGTCGAACGCGCGCGCGAGATTTACGGACGGTGGAGCGGGGCGCGAATCCACATCCGCGGCGACGCGACAACGTCGGGGAACAGCGGATTGTAGCGGAGTGTACCCCGGGATATCCTGCGGGATATCCGGTCCGAGAAGCCGTTTCGACAGGCAGGCAGGAAGGAAGGAAGTCTCTCTCGGTCTCTCGTGCGGCTCACAAGGACTGCAGAACTACACGCTACCAAATAACATGCAAATTCAATACTCTTACCGTGAGATCGGTTCAAAGCATCTCAAAGACGATAGTAGCTAGATGGTTTACGGCCCTGCAAATTCGCGCAGGTGGCTTGCCACGTGAGACATTACGTACGGAGAGATACCGTGTACCTGACAATTAAGGAAGCATTCCGACTCCGTGCGCCTCAAACAAATTGCAAAATGATTGCGACGCGAAAACGAGCTCTCTGTTGTAGCATTTTCGCCGGCGACACGTGCTTTCGCTTTAAGAGAGTTTCGGGCTTCGCGCATATAAGCAAAAAGAAAATTAGTTTTATTAATGCGCAGGAACAACGCGAAAAAGCTCTGCATACATACGTATACACACGAAACATCACGCTTCCCTTTTAACCACCAGTTTTTTTAAACGGTTTGAAAATTTAATTTTCTCTCAGTAATTATTTATGAAGTATTTAATTATAGAAATATACTTATTATAAAAAACGTAGTGTGTCCTCAATTTCAGTTTGATATACCTATAAGAATGAAAAATGTATTTAATATTGTGCTGAATCAAATTTTAACGTTAAAAATTGTGGTTTTATAAATAATATCTAATATTCTGTGAAGTTTTGGTTAAAACATCAATATGAAATACATTGAATTAAAAAATAGTTAAATTAAAAATAAATACCTCTGAAGTATCCTACATAATGCATGCTATAATATGCAAGCTGTGCCAAGCTGTATATATTTCAAGATTAGCATTAATTAAAAAATGAAGAATGGCAGTGGCGATTGAGTGGCGCATCATTTAATCGAAACATTTCGACCGTGCGGGTATAAACTATAACACTATCACCGTGGATGGCGGCATCGACGTACATAATTCAATGTCGAAATAACGTCGACGTTTGCACCGCGCTAAAAATTTTCAATTTCCAATGAGCGCTCTCTCTCTCTCTCTCTCTCTCTCTCTCGGCCGCCGCGACGCGGTATAACACATAATTGATGCGGGCCTCCGTAATTCAAACTATTTCGCCGTAAATTACGCGTGAGGGATATTCGTAATAACAATAATTACAATAATCTGATGGAGACTGGCACGGGTATCGGCACAGAAGCAAATGCAATTAGCGCACGCCACATTGGACCGAGGGTATCTGAAATTGATGAGCTAGTTAGATAGGTTCTCGGCACGCCGGATTTAGGTATAGAGCGTAGTAGGTAGCGTTGTGTCGCTGACCGAAAACTACCGTCGCAAGAAATTTGCATGCACTAAACCCCGAGTGCACATTACTGCGCGCGCGGCTCGAAGTGCCGACCGCAGGCCCGTCGCGGTCGCGCGTATATGTAATAATCCGCGATCCGCGAATAAAATTTTACATACGCGATACCCGTAACTGCGCGGGCGTCGAGCCCGTTAAGAAAACGTATAACGACGATACAACGATAATACATTTCACTTAACTATTTGCGCGAGAGATCGATACACTCGTCTCAATATACATTCGCGCCCAATCAATATATCCGACGCGTTGCTGATCTTATCAATTATTTTTACCGTTTCCGTTACCTTTCTACCCCACCTACTCGAAAGTTAATGATCTCTCGAGCGGAGAGCGACGGAACTTCCTATAGGGGATGTCAATTTACTCCTATCTCCATAAATTTTTATCATCTCGGGCGCGCGATGCCGGGCGCGCGGTCGTCGCGACGTGAAAGCAACGGCGCGGCGTCTGAAAGGAGAGCGAGAAAGGGAGGGCGGCGCGGATCTACGCGCGCAATTGTCGAAAACTTTATCACGATTCTCGACAAAGGTAGCAATGCGAAGACAGAGAGATCAAAGAATGATATCTGGCTCGCTCGCGCTTTCTTTCTTTTTTTTCATATCCTACCTGGCAGTAGCGCGCGGTATAGCGATGCGCTATCGTCTGCAATGCGCCTTATTCGCGTATATGCGCGAAATGCTCGTTCCATTAACGTTATATGATGGTGTACAAAGAGAGAGTCTCTCGAACACGTGACAATATGCGATGCTCTCTTTCGCGCGCGCGCGCGCGATACAAAATATTTTGACACGATGTCGGGCGTGAGGTGTTATTCGAGGCGCGCTCCACTTTCGCCAAAACTTTTACGCCGAGAATATATTCGCGTCTCCATTAAAGTTAGAAATGATTAAGTAAAACACATTAAGCTTATTGCATTCTCTGTCCTTCTACACTAAAACAGTCGAATAATGCAATTGTTCCTAATTGAAATATGCTCTCCTCTTTCTTGCCTCGCGGAGTACGAATTGGGAATCGGAAATAAATTCTCATTCCCAATTTATTTAGAACGCTGAAAGAAAAGTTAAGTTGTCGATAAGCAGATTATGATGTTAAAAAAAGAATTTACTGCATTTTTATTCGCGCCACACAATGGCGTATTAACCGATCCTAACCGGATTTCCAACTTGGTTCTCTTCGATTACATCTTTTTATTATGTTTACGTCGCGCGCTTCTCTATCAACTCTCACGATGTATCACCGCTGGCGTAACGCTTTGTCAAGCTGTCATCCAAGTATTGCTTTCTATGAGGACCCCACCGTCTCGCCAATGCTCCAATTCAATATCGTTACATCCTCGCCAACTTGACAATTTCCGCCCTACGTTTTTCAATTATTCGGCGCGCATTCGCGAAATAGAGATGTACACTTAATTCGCTGAAATCACAATTTCGCGCTCGCGGCGTGGCACGGATGGAGGCACGCGGGAACAAAGAAGATTTACCGACAGCGCATTCAACGTGTGAGTTATGCCATTAATTAAATCTACATTTGAAAATGCAATAGGAGATTGTTATATCTCGCGCTCTTTTGCATGCCCTAAAAATGGGCTATTCATCGCCCGCGAGTCAGGAACGCGGCACGGTTTATTGGACGTTTCCCCACGGCGGCGCGGCGGCGCAACTCTTTCTATTTTCGAGTCCTCCCTATATATGTAACGTGTCTCACGAAGGTTTCGAGGAGCGCGCGCGTTCATGGTTTTTACATATACATACATCTCTGAGATGCCGTACACGGAACGAATCCACTTACCGACGCGCCATACTCCACCCATTTCCTTACCCTCGATCGAGATGTGCCGAACAAGATTTGATGTTTTTCCGAAAGGATTTTTTGTCATTCATAATACATGCATGCTACATACATGTGACTGAACAGGCAGACATAAATATGTATTCGCATAAGTCACTTTGTCAAGAAATCTGAGGGTACTAAAACTCCATCAAAGATGAAAGTAAGTACTATCTTTGCCGAGAGCGCGGAAAGAAGACAGAGAGAAAGAAAAAGAGAGAGTGGGAGAGAGAAAGAAAAGAAAAAAGCTAATCGTAAGTCGTGCAAGTTCTTTGGCACTTGGACATTTTCGAATAGGTCGCGCTTTTAATCCTTCAAGAGAGAGAGTTAAATCCGGAATTTTAAGAATTCGCGCGAATTCCGGCTCTCGGCAATCCCGGCAACCGTAAGTCGCTTCTCTATCTATCCGCCGCCGTCCCCTTCGTGCCCCTCCGCGGTGCAGTGTGTGTGTCCCCCCCCCCCTCCCCGATCTCTTCGGCTACGGTTGCGACGCGGTGGTCCAGGCGCATCCTGGACAGGAAATTAAAAAGGACCACCCGCGGATGTTGGTAGCAATCTCACGAAATTCCGAGGCGAACGCGATGATGCGAAGCGAGAGACTCGCACTTTGCGGTGCCACCGGCGCGGCGCGCTGCATTGCAGCTGCATCGAGCGCGCACGGTCCTCTCCTACATCGATATATCGATTCGAATATGTTGGAGATGGAAGTGGTTATTGCAGAAGGAAGTGTTGCCCTCCTTCACGTCGCGCAAGCACACGTATTCATCTCCGCTTTTCCTCTTTTTTTTCTCACGATATACATTCAAGAAGTGATTGGCTGTTTAACAGTATATCCTATGTGATTTCATCTATTTTCGTTTTATTTATCCCAGTTATATCCACGTTTTTACGTATGCGTATACGAATAAATAGCATTTTCGCGTTTTGTTTCTGGTATAAATAGCGTTGTCTAAACTGAGAGAAATTATACCGGTTTCACTTCCTGTCCCGAGCCTTTCCTGAGTCTCCGTATAATATATAAGCACTTATATGTAAGCACAAAGCCATCAATTTATGGATCTGCAGGTGCGTCTGTCTCTTACGTATCTATTACATATCTCTATTCGTTTTTTTTTTCTTTCGATTTTCGCGCTTCTTCGCGGGCATTATAACAGGATATATCATATAATACGTGCGCAAACGTACATCCTTCTTATTATATGGCAGTAAATGAATGCGCCTAGAATTTTTTGTTTTAAAAACGGGGTATAGAAATTAAAAGAAATGCGGAAGAAGAAGCAGCTCGATGATGCGGAAGATTCGTCGTTAATGAACAGAAGATATTAATTAAGGACATTGAATCTTGAATCATGAAAGCTTTCAAGATTCTCAATATAAAAAAAGATGACGTATGAATAATTGTACAATTGTATATTATTATTAAGAATTTATTACAAATCATTGATAGTATAGTGTAACATCTTACAATACACTTTTATATACCTACACTGTTTAACGCTGGGCGTTAATCGTCTTCGATGTTTTAGCGCTCGGGCGAGCGCGCGAATATCGGCTGCAGGCGGGCGTTAACGCGCTGTTTTGCGAATCTTCCGGGCACATACTTATACTCACGCTTCTTTTTCACCGCGGAGGAGCCGGCGCACAACAGACGTTCTCTTCTTCCCCTTTTACGGCCACCGATCGCGCTGCATCTGCCGTGCAGATATCGTCGTGATGGGGCGGGATCGGGGCCGTTATTTTCAAGTTTCTTTTTGCGTAGGCGCTTTGCGCGCGGTACCCACCATTATCCCGATGTCTTTGTCCGACCGGTTCCGCGACAGCCCTCCGTCCTTGTTCTCCCCGGGCGTCTCTCGCAAAAACGTTATGCTCGCACACGTGTCCCCTTATGATCATCTCCGGATTCGCTTGCCGGAATCGGCGGACGAATTTCAGCCAGTGTACTGCGCGCAAAATGCGCACGAATCGGTATTGCGTGCGTTAATTATACAGTGGATTTAAGATAACGCGATTTATTTCTCGATAGACATACTCTTGTTATAAAATTAGAGGGAAGATATTAATTTAAAACAGTAATTTTTATCGGAAAATCTATTACAAGCAATTATATAAATAGGTTGCGCCGCGATTGTATGTATATACTTGCAGTTTCATTACGCGCTTGAGCGTTATGATAGACAGATAGGCATTATAACGGCAAGATAATAATACGTAGGCGGGCATTAGAGTATAGGAAGGTAATAATAGCCGGAAGGGTTTATTAATTCTGACTGATGTGGCGGAAACGCAAAATATCCCTATTAATATACGCGCTTACAACTTACAATTTAATCTTAAAGTAATCCTGAAACAATTAAATATTTTCTCATCCACCAACGCGCCGCTACTTAATTATTACGACTCTTTCGGTTGTTAGCGGAATTTAGATCGCAAGCAAACAGCGATCGGCGTAGATTCTTAGATCGAGAGACACACGGACATACGGACGTAACGATCGAATTGGGCGGGGGGGATATCGGCAGTGAGACACTGGAGCACGGGAGGAGGGGCGGGTGGAAGGGGGAAGCGCTAGGGACAGGAGAGACTGAGGGCACGAGCAAACGGAATGCCATAAATCTCATGTAAATTCGGCCTGCTTGATTTGCAAGCACAATGCCAGACGATTCTACCGCCTCCGGCAACGCGCGGATACGCCGACCGTCTACGTGCTCCCCTCACGCTCGCCGATCGAGTTTCGCAATGACGACGCCGACCGTCGTGTCGTCGGCCATAGTGGGTGTTCTGAAACGCGTGTTCCGACGCATCAATACGAGTTATGAGTGATCAGAAACAGGGATTCCAGATGAATAACAAACTTTATTATAAGGTGACGCATGAAATGATTATATCTACATACATCTATATTGATTATGCGAAAATAATATCACGATAATAAAAATATGGTGACTCCCGTGTGGAAAGTAACAACTAAAATTCGATCATCACCGACGTATTTCTTAAATTGGAAATGGAAATCTTGGAAAAATACCGTTGTAATAAATTATAAATGTACTGTAATGAAGATAACGTTTAAATTATCAAATTTATTCAACGAGGGTTCCTAAAGGCATGATTCATTACACACACACACACACACACACACTCATACATATATATATGAAGAATTAACGAGAACATCTTTTTATGCATAAAAAACAAATTATTTAAATTGGACAGATTTCTATTAAAATCTTACAATTAGCGAAATATGTCGAAATGCGCCGCGTTTTGACACGTAATATTTTAATATAAATTGTTAATTACTCACATAATACTGTAATTATGTGTCACTCGCGAATAAGTGTAATTGAATTAAGAAATGTCAGTCACAGAATCGTATCGTACTGAAATTTCCTCTGACTATATGAAACATTTAAGGATATTTACAGAATTTATATAATCAACTTTGACGGGAACTCACTTTTCGAATATCTTTGAATTTCATTAAGATTTATTCACAGCGTAATTCGATCGATTTCATACCCTTCCCCTCCCCTCTCCTCCCCTTCCCTGGCTCTCGCCAACGGGAAGTCCGGCTTCGGACGTAATTATCGCGGCGAATCGCGCGAGCGGCGGAACCAGCTGATAGCCACGAAATAGCGGCGCGTTAACGTGGAAACGATCTTCGTGCCGGACGGCACGTGAAACGGCAGCGAAGCGTCGGGACGAAACGCGTCGCCGTATTTCACGTCGCTATTTCGCGCGCACGCCGGCCGCCGAGGACGACCCTCAGGCGGGTTGGTGGGCATATTAACGATCGTCAACGCGACATAGGAAGCGCTCCCGACGCGTTAAGAGGCACGGGTACCGGGTCGTCGACGAGCATAAAATCGACCGGTTCGCTCCCGTTAAAATATCGTCGCCGTCGCCGGTGGGACTGGGAAAATTCTCGACGACGACGACGACGACGACGACGACGACGACGGCGATCGTCGTCGCCACTTCCGCCTCGTCGTACTCGACCTGGCACGCGAGGTATAAGGTTGACGACGAGCACCGGGCACGGCTCGCTTCCGTGTCGTTTACCGTGTCTTTCTCTCTCTCTGCGCGTCGGTCACGGAGAGACGCCACTCCCGGGGGACCCGGAGCCGATCTTCGCTCGGCTTCCTCCTCGTGTCGCACGCGCGCCGGCGTTCTTCCGGTCCGTCACGTTCGCGGGAATACAATTTCAGAGCGAGCTTCGCTTCTCCCGTGCGCACCACCCTCGGAATTTGTAGCCTGAGACCTGGGGGTCTCTCGACGTACCTACATGTACGGAGTGTCGCGGGGCAATTCGCATTCTCGTCTCATTTGGAAGTAGCTTTGTAACTCGAGCGTCGTAGAAGGAATAATTTCTCTGATTAACCAAGGTTTACACTTTACGCTGAGACCGACCGAGAGTTAATTTGAAATGGATCTTCTATCTTTACCCTCGTGGAAACTTAGTCCGCATTTAGTTATCTGGATATTTAGTAATGGGACTTGACAAGTCGTGATAAGGTGCGGCATGCAATAAATCTTCCGTATACAGAGAGATCGATCGGCCTGCAATAAAAGTACCCAAAGCTAAAGGAAGTTGCGACTGTCTTTACGGCAGTCTGCATATTATCAGAAAGAAAGATCGTTCTCGAAGAAACTGTTAAACTTCGTCAAAGCGCAGACAGTTATGAGGATTGTTATAAATAACAGGCATCACTTCCACAATTAGTTCTATATAAATCACGTATATTTTCAGAAAATAACGAATTTAATCAATTAGATATTTTTTAAAGAAAATATATTACGTGAAATGAAAAGTATTAAATTTTGTTAGATAAAAAAAAAAGTATGAAAATTCATGGCTCGGTGTAATAAGTTTGCTCGATAGTAATCAGCGAACTTAGAATTGAGTTATTTGATGACACCCCGCGGTTTTATTCGCAACGCGTACGACGGCGTATTACCCTCGGCATATAGAAGAAACCGCGGAAGAAAACGTCGTGATAAATTCACGAGTCGCCTAGTTGGATGCCTAGATACGGTTGTGGACACGAGCACCTGTAAAACGGCACCTGCGACACGTGTGCGCGCGCGATGAGTAGGTCGCGCGATCGATGAGATCGTTGGAAAAGAGCGTATATGCGTCTTTCAACCCGAGAGAGACAGATAGAGAGAGAGAGAGAGAAAGAGAGGAAGAGGAAAGGAGGGGAAGAAAGCATTGGATGGAAGAGTATTAGCTTGTATCTGCGAAGATACTCCACGTCGTGTCGTTCGGCCATCGAAGTCGACTGAAAATCGATAACGCGGATATCGAACGTCCGCCATGCAACTACGTAACAAGTTAATGAACTAACGTCGATGCAGCGGCGAACGTTGAATTACGCGATTCGTGCTCGAGGACGTCGATATTATTGGAAAAGTGAATTTATTTCTTCTGACGCGCAACTTTTCTCGCGACCGTTCGTGCCTCGGAAAATTCGCGGAGTCGAACAAAACGCGGGGCTTCCCCATCTCCCGCGCGCGAGTTTGTGGCTCGCGGATATTCTTTCCGCGAGAGATTGTAGATGATGAAATATTTTTCTTTCCGGTGTTGGTAAATTTTTGTAGAATGGACTGCAGATAAGTTTTGATCAGCCCGAGGTAATCATCGGGTAATCTCCGGGGAAACCGCAGGCTCTTACCTTTTTTCTCTCTTCTCCTTCTTCGTTTTTCTTTTCAAAAATATAAGATAACACCACTCTTGGAAAATCCAAGCGGTAACACGCGTTCGTTCTGACGGTCTCTGCACTGCCGCTCGTTTCCATCGATAAGCAATCCTTTCCTTCTCATTCCCATTCGACGCGGCTTCTTCCTCAAACCTTGAGTTTCCGAGTAACGCGAGGAATGTGATTACATCGCGGAAAATAAGCCGACGTGCGGAGCTTTCGCGGTTTTCGCAAAAGCTCCCGCCGCTGCAGATGCATGTGCGGAATAATCCCATTGTCTTCCCCCTTCCTCCGTTATTTTCTCGTTGCTTCGTTCGTCCTTTAAAAGCTTAAAAAGATGCCAACGGTGGACCGAGCAGCCGGCATTCAACGCGGCGTTCTCCTTTCGAGCCGGGATTGCACGGCGATTTGCCGAAATTGAAAGCAACGGCATTACACGCTCGATTACGGCACCACGCGCGCTGTTAAAGTAAATGACAACGGGAGATAGTGCTGTTTGTTCTCACTTCGCGCTGTGTAAAGAGTTCCTCCGAGCGCATCAAGGCCGACCGACCGTTGGCGGACCCTCCGTCGAAACGTTCCCGTGAGATATTGTGGTAACTAGCTCGTTTACAATCGTGAGTATCTGCTCATTAGACGCTAATTATCTCGACGGTCTCTGCAATCATCGAGGGTATACGCAACGATGATCAAGTGTCGCGCTGCTATCCCAATCGAAATCTTTCCGAGAGAACAGCATCATTATGGTGGTCCATTGTCCTATCATGCGTTCATACTAACTGACCGTTGGAATATCGGTTGACCAGGCCGAATCCTGCATAATCATTGAAAATGGTACGATCGCCTGGTGTCGCGACATTAGCCCTTTCGGGCGGTTCTTCCAACTTGGTGGTGCCCAACTTGGCGCGACACCTCCGACGTCGTGTCCGCGCTAGATGTCCGATCGGCGGACAAGTTCCCCGTCCAGCCGGGCCACCTTCGACCGACCAATTAACGTCGAAGCCGCCGCTAGGTATTTAAGTCTCCCGGACCGGACTTCGCGTGACCGGAAGGACAAGTGACCGGAGGTCGAAGTGGCATCGCGCGCCTTCCGACTCCCAGTTTTACGATCGCCGAACGGTCGACAAACCCTACCTCTGCAATTACTCGCCTCTCTCCTCGCATCGATATTCATTCATTTATTTAAGAAGTCACAGAGGTATGTGGTATATTTATAAAGTTTTTAAAAGCTTTTATAAGTTATAAACGATAAAAGAGAATGAATTTGTTACGTTCTTTTTTTTTGGGGGGGGGGGAACAACTCTCGTTTTTCGCGAATCTTAGATCTCAAATTTAGCTTGTTAATCGGAAATCTGATTTCTCTCTACCGCCGAGCGATAATAAGATGATACACTCTCGATGCTCAAAGATCGTTAAAAATTCAAAGCGAACCTAAGCATACAACCGGAAAGTGTCCTCTGATTTATGAAGAAGACAGAATCTCATTATCTAGTGTTATCACTGGCAACACTGCGAGGTGGAGGTGGCGACGGCTCGTTTGGTTCGCGTCTTCTTCTCTCGTGTCGTCATATTATATCTGCACGGCAGACGTTGCCACGGTGAGAGGGAACGTCGTCTTGACGAACGTACGTCGGTGTACGTGACTCCGCCATCGTCGGCTTTATCTCAGGATAAGCCAACGTTCTCGCACCGTGAGACCGCGGTGATAAAAAATCATTGCGCGCCGATACGACGAGCCGGCGACGTGCGCTTCCAGCCTTCATCTCCTCGAGTTTCCGAGGTCGCGGAACGTAAAGTACAGGCACCGCGGCGGCGACTTACGCGCGTTTAAAAAAGCAAACACATTGCCCACCCAACATGCGCGCTATAAGCTATAGATTGAAAAGAAGTTACACGGCAGCCGAACGGGAATCATAGTTGTGTTAGAACTGCGAAAGTTCAATTTTCGAAAATTACCTAGGAAAAATAGAATAATAAACGCAAAAAATAAATGTTTTTTATAAGGTTTTCATAAAAGAGAAACTAGATATACATGTATGTACGTTATGTTTAAGAGTTTCTATAAAAATATATAACAAAATTTGATGAAAATTCTAAAATTTAACAACATAGAGGGGGATTGTGATAAAGTTGAATAGCTACATTTTACATTTAATTCCAGTTCATGTGTAACTGGAACACAATTGCGAACTTTTTTGCCGTAGTTTAAAATTTTTTCTGCGCATAAAATTTATTGCAGATATTCTAAATTACGCCAATCATAAAAATGTATCGCCCCGGGTAAAAAATCTGATCTCTTCATATGCTATTCATGATTCTGAATACGTTGAAATAATTGTGGATGTAATATAATCATACCTGTGTGTCATATTAAAAATAAAAAGTAATAATCGTAACTGCGTTTTTTAAAATTGTTCTTTTTTTGTTAATATAAATTTTATCTGACGTCCGTTAAAATAAATGTTAATGTCGCATCATATATAAATATATAGAAGTCTTTTATAGTAATTACTATGTAACATGAGAACGTTAATAACGCGTATATTGAAAATAATATCTCTATGCGCACTACTTAATCCAGCTCAGATTTGTCGAATATATATTATTGAAATATTCAAAAATAGAAATGTAGTCACATTTGTAAAATATAACAGTTATAAAATCCGCGTAGCGTATTGCGCGATGTATAATATTTCTGGCTACATGAATGAATAAAAACACAATGGCAATATGTATAAATACTTCTTTTATTATTAAATAAGACACATATTTCTATAAATAATAACACACACGTGAATTGAAGTTTCAGAATGTATATTATTTGTTAAAAGGGAGAATTATAACAGTCCTTGTTAGCTCATCAAATATTTGAAATACCTACCTATAATGTAATTTAATATTTTATACCTGCGGAGTTATTTACATTCACGTTTTCAAGGTATTAACACTTCGAGACGTGCGTTGGGGCGTTAAGTAAACGGCAGGTAAAGGCCAAAAGTGGCGCCGTTACATATCTCATTCAAGTTCAATGACATTTTATATAAGATCGTTTCGCGCGCGTACGTGCAGGTGGATCGATGTTAACAGCGTTACTCTGACAAAATAATAGAAATCTCCCATTAGCCAATAACGTGGCATTTGCTAGTATAGTTTACTCAGGTATACAAAGCCATTATAAACATTATTTGGATTGTTTGCGAGTCAACAGGTTATAATGGCATTGTTCGGCGCAGAGTATCTTTGCCGCGCGTATATTGGCCTTTATGCCAACTGGGACTGAATTATCAACGCGTAGCCATGCAGAAATTTATATAGTACATGTAGAAAGCATTATAACCACCGATAGAGAGAAAGATCGTGCCGCGACAACATTTGAATTTATGAAAAATAATTACGCTTAAAGGAATCAATTGTGAAATTGAAAACGCTGTAGCTATATTATTTATGAAAAATAATTACGCTTGAAGAAATCAATTGTCAAATTGAAAACGCTGTAACTTAGTCGAAGAGAGATACGTCGAATTTTTTTTAGGTTGTTTGTCAGACAGAATTTTTTTTAGGTGTTTGTCAGAAAGAATTTTCTCTACGTTAGATAACTTCTTATAATTCTTTTTAATCGAAGTCTTGAAAGGAAAGGTCAATCTTAAATGTCGCAGAGTACAGAAACCGCGCGAGCGTGACAGTTCAGTATATTTCCGCAATTAAATAACTCATATTAGGCGTAACGGTGTATTGTGTACTAAATAACAGAAGATTATAACGAGTTGCTCGTGTCATTTCGATCGTTTAGCGAAATAAGCGGTGTAAAACGTATTTTCTCTGTTTTAAGGAGAAAGAAATGTAAGTTTCGCGGAATCTCTCTATCTAATATAAAATCCAATTATTTCATTGCAGTATTCTTTACGGTTCTGTGAAGAAAGGTTAATCGCACCGAAATAATTGCGCACGAAAACTGGTACATTCCAAAATTGCATTTTTACCGGCTCATGCCGCTATTCCGCACGGTGGCTCAATTATCGTAATTTTGCCTTAAAGCGTGATGTGCACGGGGGCATTTCGTGAATTTGCGCAAATCTATAAAAACGTCGCGATGCGCTCGCGCGGGGCCAGGTCAGGTCGGGTGAAACGGAGTGCAGAAATTGGACGGTGAGGAAGAGAAAGAGAGAGAGAGAGAGAGAGAGAGAGAGAGGGAGCGAAGAGTTTGAATAAGAGAAAATAGAGTTGGGTCCCAGCCAGGCCCGTAGGTATAGCCGACGATTACGACGTGGATTACGGTCGAGAGGATTCTTAGGTAACTTCCGCCCTAACGTTACCCCTACTCAAGCAACGATACTCTCAATCCCGGATTTTCTCGATTACCCAAAGCCGAATTTCATCTCACGGCGTTGTGCGCGCTCGCACGTCATGCGATAGGATCTTCGCAAAGCGATTTCACCCGTGTACATCTTATCCTGTGAAACGAGCTGCCGTAATTTCGCGGCGAATATGCAACGCTCGTGAAATCGGGACGAGAGCCGAACGCGTGGATCATCCGTCGCCGCGAAGATCTTTGATCCATCGGCGGAGAGAGATTCCCAGATCTCCTGTGTGTTTGTCAATTTTTTTTATAAAAATATTTCTCTGCCGTTTTTTTCAAGCAGCTGTTTTTCTTTCAATAAAAAAAAACACAATATCTTAACGTATACGGATTAAAAAATTTGTGTGTAAATTTTAAAACTATTGTTTATTTAACGAATGTAAGATGATTGTATAACCGGTGACATTCAATCTGTCGGCACTCGAGCTCTTTTTCCAAATCAATCGACCTTTCCCCCAGAAAGTCGATGCCCCAAGCCCGTTGGGAATTTTTGATCTACTTTACCCGTGTCTTCGAATAAAGTGCATCGCGAGCAATCGTCTTCACATTGGCAAGATTGGCTGCATTTTAAAGTCACCGCAAGAAGCGACTCGGCCGCCGCGGTCTCGGGCCAGCCAGCTAACCAGCAAGTCAGCCCCCAGCATTCGTCTCCGTTTTTCGTATTTTTCCTTCCGTTTCTTTGTCTATGCGGCTTAACGACACTGCGCTTTCAGGATAAACCCCGGCAAGCTAGTTCGTTTAAGACTAAAAAGCCCCTCCTTCGCGTACTAATTACCGTGAACCGTCCTGCTTGGTCTCTCCCCCCCTCTCCCTCTCTCTCTCCTTCTCTCTCTCTCTCTCTCTCTCTCTCTCTCTCTCTCTCTCTCTCTCTCTCTCTCTCTGTTTCTCTTCTCCGGGACAGTAAAATAAGAACACGGACTCCGCCCTTTGTAATGCTCGTTTGGACGAAATTCTGGGCTTTTCCGCGTGCGCCGACCGTAAGCGTACCTATTTCCTATGACCACGTTACAATGGGCTCAGGAATGAACAACGCGGAAAATTCTGATTGGCCAATGAAAAAAAGTATAAAATTCAGTGACCACGCTGATTCGGTGAGCTGATTACATTTTCAACGGATGTTTCAACGACCGTGGCACGGAAACGTATATTCAAAACGTACATTTCCGAACCTTCTCTCGCAAACGGGGGGGGGGGGGAGATATAACCGTCGATATAACCGTCTCTCTGCGATTTCAAAATCATCTCTCGGTCTCGCCCTATACACACGCGAATCGTATAACGAGGAGAATCGTCTCCCGTCCTCGGAGTCGGTTTCGTAATCGGTCTTGGTCCACCGTAAAAGTTTCGGCGAGCGGTGTGTCTGCCGAATCGTAGAAGAAACGAGCTTACCGAGAGGGTATCCCCACGACTGTCCCGCAATCCTGCACGAGGCTGCAACGGCGGAGGGAAATCTCGCGAAATGCACCCGGCACACGGCTCAATTCGCTGGTGCCGTACTCGTCCCGCGATTGCGCTCGGCATCGCTAAAGCGATTACGCTTACGCTTAATAAAACAACAGTCGGATGCATTTAACGAGAGACGCTCTGCTACTGGCGCGGTAATTTCCACGTGGCCCCTCCCGCTCGCCGCGTCTCAACCCCGCTGGGCGCCTGCCACTATCCGCAATACACTTGTAGGCGGATTTGCACGGTTCATTTTTGATGATCATCCCAACGGAATCGTTTAAAGTGAATAAAAAATTACGAACGCGACAAGAAAACGTCGCAATGATATTTATAACGTTTAATAGGAGGAAACCATTATATTTTATTATATAGGTCAAAACAGTCGAAACGGAAAATGGGTCAAATTGTAACTCTACAATTGAATTAATTAACAAAGGGTTTATTTTAAAACATATATGGAAAATATTAAATGAATTTTAATGAATGAACAAATGAAAATCGCTTTGTTGCAGCATGCATTAGCTTCCCCGCGATTCACTCGTGACGAAACGATGAGCGTAAATTCGCCTTAACCAGTATATATGCGCCGCGTATCCTCCTTCATCCCTACGCCGGTTCCTACTTCCGCAAATGGCACGTGCGTGCTCGAGAGCACTTCGTCGACCTCGTTCGGTAATGTCGCCCGATACGCGCGGCTCTTACGAGCCCGCGGCGCGGCGCGGCGTTTCTCACGAATGTCGTTTGGATATCAAATTAGTTGGTTCCCGTATCGGTCGGTGATACGTGTGTACACACGCGCGCGAGTTGCGCGCCGATTTTCCCCGATTATTCGAAGGGAATAAAGCCGCGCCGGGGGTTTTCGAGCACATCGCGTCGCGATATTACCAGTCAACGAGCCGGGGCAACAAATGGCGCGGCTCTCGGTGGTGAAATAATAAAACGGACTTTTGCGAAGAATTTCGTTTTAATACCTCGAGTGTAATTAGTACCGGTCGTACGCGCGAAACGCGGTACCCGGTAACGTATCAAAAGTCAGTCTTTAATTATTGTAATTTAATTAATGTGAAAAAGCATCGCGCGGACATTCGATAACAGATTTGTCGAAACAAAGGGCATATAATTTTTGTAACGTGATACCGCTCGGCTAAAAGCCGGCTGTGCGCAACATGGACGCGGGCAAAGAAAAATATTACAGGCTATCTATAAACTATAAACACATGACAAAGACATAACATTGTTATCCCTTCGGGGGGCTATGTCTTCAAACAGCATCCTCTTCCGCGTGTAAATATTAATACACCCCGACTACACACACACACACACACACGGACAGGCGGTGTAATTGCATAAATGTTACATCACGTCTAAATATTGTCGGCGAGACTTTTGTCTTTACACTGGAAACGCGCGCGCGCGCGCGCGCGCTTGTACGTCGTCGAGTGTAACTGACCCCGTGCACTCCTTGTGCCACGACGACACCACATCACGCTGCACGAGCACGATCGATCGTCTTTGACGACCCCTTGTCTTTTATCGTGGCTCCGCATCGAGACGGAGAAATTAAAGAATTGGAGTAAAGGGAGCAGAGGGAAGAGCAAAGGGATTAAATACATACTCGTCCCCTTGTCGAAGAAAGACTACGATAAGTAAAAAGAAGAAGAAAACGAAATGACGTTCTTTCGTCGATTCGCTGCGGAAGTGAGTTAATGCCCGCCCCAGCATAGCTAGCGTCGTAGGGTAAAACACAATCTTTTCTACTGTCGTATGCAATACTCGGTTGCACGGTACATCGCACGTGTGTCGTCCGTTCCATTCCGGTTGTACGGCGCATTGTGTCTCGTCGCGCCGAGAGCTGGCTTTCTCCGCTATACTCCGGGAGAGAGAATGAAATTTCGTTTCCCCAATAGCCGGGTTGTGCGAACGAAGCAATATGGTAACCTCGAGAGATGCGTTAAAAGCCATCCACTGCACGGGTGGGATTATTTTCTTCGCTGTCAGGTAGCGGTTAATAAAATGATTGTGCACGTGCTCGGGAAAACATATACGAGTATTATACCGGCGTTGTGGAACATCTCCGTCGCGCGATAAAAGGTATCAGGGTTGATGTATAGGGTGTCTGGACGTCGTCAGCTCGCGCACGTTCGCTCCGTAGAGAGCGTAGATTCCGCGGAAGGTTGGAAATAATTTTTAGCCTCCACGATTTTATTTCGCAGCTTGGAAATTTTACTTTCATACATCTTCTCGCACGTCCCGCGCTTCCACGCGCGTCCCTTTAATTCACGCAGCATATGTCGGCTTGAAAATTACGCGAGCGTATCATTCACGGTTCGCGATCGATACGATTATGTTTCATAATCCGCGGCATCTCGCTCTCTCTCCCGATGCTTATACGTGAATATGAAACAAACGTAGAGCATCGTTCTCGTATTCTCTCGTAGGTGAAGGTAAAGCCGATGTAAAAGAAGGACTTCATTGCACATTTAACGTACACGGGGCATATACAGCCGCGCGCGCTTCTCATATCCCGCATTTACATATACGCACACACACATTACGTACCGCTATTAGAGCGAATAAAAACTTAGAAGCAGCCGGTTTAAAGCTGGGAAAAGTATAAGCTATTCTTGAATATCGCGTGGTGTTTGCATGAGAATTTTGAGTCCTTCATATCTTTCAATAATACTCGTTGGATAAGTAAAACCGCGTCGTAAACGTAAAAGCAACGGGAGCAAAACGGACGCGGTGCTCTCTCCGCGGCAACGAGATCGACGGTAGCGAAAGCCCAGCTTTACGCTGTCAGGAGGGGTTAAGAGCAAGAATAAACGTCGTTGAGGCCCGAACGCAAGTTACATTGGCGCAACGTAAACGCAGTCATTGAACAAGCGTGGCGCGCCCTGAGGCGATGATCTATACGGAAGCAATAACTAAAAAAAAAAAATTCGCATTTTTCCATCGTCGTATCGTCGAGTCGTTAACCCCTCTGGCACCCTATACCCCGTTAAACCAGCTCGCTCTAGTTTCCCCGTACTCTTTTCCGATTTCTTCATCTTTTTGCAAACGATAAAGAACTAGGACTTGATCGAATTAAGTTTAAAAAGCGTAATGCGAAATCGATTCTCTGCCGTGAGTTTAATTCGATCTAGTCCTGATTAATGGATGGCTCTTAACTACTTGGAACATTAATAGTTTGACAATGTTAATATCTAATGTCTAATGTTAAAATTGTACTTATATACGCTTAATATTCTGGGAAGATTAAAGTTATCGTCGTGATTTAAATAACACATTTCTCTTAAATTTAACATACAATTCGAAAAGCATTAATTGGTAAACTTTAATATTAAAATCTAATGTCTAATGTTAAAACTGTATTTATATACGCTTAATATTTTGAGGAGATGAAATCGTTTCATATCATCGTGATTTAAATAACACATTCTCTTGAATTTAACACAATTCGAGAAGTATTAATTAGTAAAATTTAATTTGATCTCCAATGGTATTTACCGTTAAAGAAAAAGTGCGCATTGTGTCCTACGAGACACCCTGTATATCTGCCAAGGTGTCTTTCACCTTTCGCGCCCGTCTTCCTCTTTCGGCTATCTCCTCGGGGTTTCTGGCAATGCTGCGGAATAGCATTGCATTGCCAACCATTGGCGGCGATGCAGTAAACCGACCAAAAGATCAGCCTCCCGACGAAGCCGCCTGGGCCAATTGGGTCGCGGATAATTTCATAAACAAACAATAGCTGCGCTGGCGGAAAATGCGAAAAGCCAGAGACGGTCGTGCGGAGGCGAGCGAGCGCCCTGGGTACCAAAGGCAGCGTACTTGGTTCAAAAAGAAGAAAGAAGAAATTCACTCTACGTGGCCTTAACACTCGCTGAAAAAGATGTTTACGGTCACAATCGCGGGCGACAAAGTTCAGGTCGGACGGTTAAAATGAAGTTAAAATATTATGCATAAAGAATATTCAGATACGGCAACTTGTGTGCTTTTCGCATTTAAAAATATAAATAGAAGTTAAAAATGTAGTAAGAAAATGGCGAAAGTACGCGAAGTCCTGCATTAATTCAAGAATTAATTATATATAATTACAAGAGTAGAAAAATATTAGTTCTCGATTTTTATATATATATACAATATAAAACTCAATATAATTAATATAATTATAATTGTTTATGAAATTTTATTAAACTCAATCGTCATAATTGAGTTAGAGCATTGTTTTAAGAATGCAAAATAGACTGCTTGTTTTCCAAACAATCAAACGAACCGAAGAAGTGAGCTTGTTCCCCAAACGTTGCTCGATCGAGTGGACGCAAATATTGCTATAAACTCGGAGGTGTCCTCGTAGATGAATCTATTTGTATATCTAGGTCACGAATAAACAAACGCGTAAAACGTAGCGGTATTTGTAGCATCGAAGAATGATCAGCGCGCCGTCAATCCATTCACAATAACAGAATCGCTCTCCTCGTGCTTCGCAATTACGTGCGCGTTGACCGTGCCGGCGAATATATTGACAAGCGATGACGCGTTTCGACTCGTTGGGGCCAAAATAAACGATAAAAAAAAAAAGAACGAGAGTAATCGGTAACTTGTCGAGCGTGTATTTAGTAGAATTCGCGGAATGAGAGAGAGAGAGAGAGAAAGAGAGACGCTTTTTACAACGCGCGTGCCGATAGTCGCCTATACAGGATCGCTTAAATCTCTCTTCGCCGTTTCGAGAAAGAATCTCGTTCTCGCTCGCATCGATCGAAGCGAATTTTGTCGAGTGGTCCCCGAAAGCGAAGATGTTTCGCGATTAGAACGACGAGATGAGATCTGTATCGGATAACTCTGTATCACCCTGTGCATGCGATTCCTGCACGCGGATTAATGCCGGCCAGCGACGAAACAACCCTCTCCTCGCCCTTCCTCGTCGCGCGCCGCCGCCACCGCCGCTGCCGCTGTCAGCTCACCCCGTAACTTTATTACGGCCGTAATAAAGTTGTACGCCGCTAGGCTATCGTTCGTATTAAACCGCGCATCGCGGACGGAATCGATGGGCGCGCGATTTCCATCGGTCTCGCAGTGCGGCTCGCCTCGCTAATACGATTGTCGGCCGGGATTCAGATGAAATTGGAAGGTGTGGAAGATACGATCGCACGGTAATTACCGGGCAACACACAGTGTCGCGCTCGTATCTGGCCCCCTTTATCCGAACGATCCCGGATAATTTGCCGCAAGAAAGAATCGGAAAACGAAAACGCCGGCAGATAGCACGGTAATTATCGACCGAAACTTTCGTCTCTCGTATATACGCGAATAAGTACATGCTTAAACAAATAGAGTTGCAGTGTTTGAACGCAACTTTTAGAGCGCGGCGCGACGCGATACGAGATCCCCCCTCCCTCCCCGAGTTAGGATCAAATTAGTTTTTTAATCATTTTGTTTACACAGTACGATGCAAATTTCTGCAGCAAATTCGCGTGCAAGCCGTTCGAGCCTGATAATTGTTATCCGTTTCTGCAGACGAAAGTAGAGGTGTGCGAATAGTTCGAATTCGAATCGAGAATCGAATCGAATCACAGTAGATTCGATTCGAGTTCGTTTTCAAATCTGCAAGATTCGAAATCGAATGGTTCGAGAATTTCGAATCAACAATAGTTCGATTTCGAATCGATCGCCTATTTTATTTGGTTCATTTACATCTTCCGCGCGATCAATTATCCTTATCTAATAAATAAGTGTTTTTGATATATATGTAATGTATTCATATAGATTAATAAAACATTCAAAAGCATTCCAACTATTCGTGTATACACATATTATTAATATTTTCTAGTTCAAAATGTCACATAAGATCATGATCCTTTGTAATAATGAGATATAAATCAAAAACAGGTCTTCAGTTTGTTTAAATCATTGCGTAAAATAACGTGAATTATAAATTTTGATACTTATCACGTTTAAATTAACATGTAATGTTAATCTGGGACAATTTGATTCAGATTCGATTCGTATTAAAGAGGAATTAAAGAGGTTCTACTCGATTTCGAACATGTCATAAAAAATTTTATTCGATTCGATTCGACTATGCAAATGCTTGATTCGCACACCTCTAGACGAAAGCGTGTAACGCTTAGAGCCCCGCTCGTTCGTTTTAGCGTAACATTTACACTCGCTCGTTATCATTCAGCGATGGATTCGAATCAGGTTACTTGCCGGCTCGATATCGTCGTCTCTCGCCCGAGAGAATTGTACCTGCTGATGCTTTCGTGCGACCGGTGGGTCATCTGGCGCACTTAAACCATGTTTCTTCGCCGTCGTTGGCGGAAAAGCCGGGGGGCGAGCATGCTAAAAGCGAGAAGTAACACCGGAGAAAAAAGGCGGTGAGTAAGGTATACACCCCGTAGGGGTCGCGGCAGCGCGTTAAGATCGTGGGTGGCTGCACGAAGCACCGAGCACCACAAGAGAGTTTTACGCATGTAGGTCAGAATTTACGCGAAATTTTCATACGCTAGTAAATATCCGGCGCGAGATGCCGCGTCATTACGTAATCCTCCTGTTCTCCCTTAGCGGTTAATGCAGCTTTGTCGGTGCAACGTTAGCAGAGGAATTTAGTGGTTTCCCCCTCGGTTTCCCCCCCTCCGAGTGCCAGTGGCACGACAGCGACGAATAAGTAAATCGTTTTATCGCGCGATTTCGTGCGCAATTGTGAATGTAGAAATTAAGAGCACTGATACAAGAAAGGAAAGCAACGACAGGTGAGAAGAAGGAAAAATGCCATGAATGTATTTAGTGTCATAACTGTATTAAGCGGCGTCTACAATGAGACTTATTTCACTTAATAAGATTTAAGAAAATTGACCAATCACAATCGATTCTTCTCACGTGAGATAAATAATCGATTACACTGTTAAATCTATAAACTGAACATTATTTAAGTTGCCACTGCTCCTACTTAATAAATAATTATTTTTTACTAAATCAATGGAGTTAAATAATTTAAAACAGTTTAAATTTAACCTAAATTTGATTTAAATTCTATTGTTTTATTAAAAATAACTAAATTGTTTTAGTTAAAAATAATTATTTATTAAGTAGGAGCAGTGGCGACTTAAATAAGATTCAATTTGACACAATAGATTTAACAGCGTATGATCGATCAATTTTCTTAAATCTTAAGCTTTAAATCTCTTTGTAGAAGCAGCTTTAGGCACAATACATATATTATTGTATTACATTAGATATTGTATTAGACAGAATTCATACAATGCATATATACAATGCTCTTGTTGCCTCCGCCTATATATTAAGAGATGTGAATGTTCTCATTTTTTCTCGTTGCTATTCTATCGAGATATATTAATCTAAAGTGCCACATATAAGAGTGACGGAGGAATAAACGTTCTCTACGTGTTCCGTTCAAACAATACTTTATCGACTTTATGGGCTTACGACGGATTGATACCTTGTCCAGGAGAATTGATGTCTCGCTAGAAACTACTGCCCGGGACAACAGTAACTTCCGGAAGATTGATTCATGTCTCAAGAGGAGAGGATTCGGGAGGACCGGCACGTAATTCCGGCAAATACAGATTTCGATTCTATGGACACGCGCGCGGATGGCGATAGATTTTTCACGGGCCTACGTGCCATTAGAGAAAATGAGGTTTTGTGGAAATGAGAGTATATATATGTGTTTTTTCATCGGGAATTACATTGTATTATTGAACGTAATTAAACAGTTTAATATTTTTTTGCCAAATGTACTTTCCGTTATGTTATTTTCGTTGCTGCAGCATTTCCGGATATCGTTTAACTGCCATTAACACTGAAATTACTATCGCGATCCGCGCGCGTTTGATTTTCACGCGTTGCAGTAGTATTAAGCGTGAAATGCATCGTTCCGAAATCGTTCGGGCTGCAAATTTATGGCGTGAAATATCGTGCAGGTGCAATTAACGCGGCGTGAGTTTGTGTTGTAAATAGAACCGAAACTTATTATGTTAATTATTACATAGCGTCACACGCATAAATTATTGGGCATACGAGCAATCGACATTTATATGCGATACCTCTGATATACGCCGTCCTTACGCGTTACATATTAAAGAATATTCCCGGTGACTCTCTGAAAAATAAAAAGAAACGTACTTTGACAGCCTTCGAGAGAACGACCGTGCGTTAATTATACGAATGACTGATGCGAAAAATCCCGATCGTATATCAATATCGTGTAGTGACTTTGATATCTTTATTCACTGAAATACACACACCCCCGTGTCATCGGATTTCTGTCAAAGTTACGAGATCGTTGCCGAATCGACGACACCATATTTTATCATCGCTGAATCTTTTATGCCGTATAAATCCGTTGTGTTATCCCGTTGATAATCTCATTATTGGACGAACGAGGTGTAGCGAAATTCGAAAGCCCATCACGAACCGTTCGATCGAAATAATCGCAGCGTGATTAATTAGCGACAGCTCCGACGTCCGGATTGACGTGAGTACATTGTCGTATTCGCGACAATCGGGCACGAAAAAAAAAATGAGGAAAAAAAAACAGACGGAGGAGGGAGTCGTTAATGGCATCACTTCCGAACGACAAGTAACGTTGTTAACCGTAACGTTCGCTGCATCGAGGCCATTACAACATATGCCGTGTGTATGTGTGTGTTAGCGCTTGCCAGCGAAAGATTCAATTTCTGGACAATACGCCGGAATATCGGTCGTTTTTAGCACAGTGGAAAAACCAATCGGGAAAAACTTGGGGGGGAGGGGGCGGAAGTGACTTGTGTGTGAAGCACGCTGAAAATCTGCGTGAAGAATTCAGAATATCCGAGTAAATCGTAACACACAGATTAAATACGCGAATTGTTGTGAATTCAGGTCAAGTTGAGCGGAGCATAAAAAAAATCGACCCCGGTCGAAAGGAGAGAGAGAGGCTCTTTGTTCGGCGCGCCATCCGCGGCGTGTATTATGCGCAATGTAAGTCAGTGGGGAATTACAATCAGCGGGAACTCGCCGTAACACGTACGGTCACGTTCGGGGGAAAAAAAATAAAAAAAAGAACATATACAGAAAGAAAAAACGACCGATAAAATACGCGGAACGAAGGCATTCATTCATTCATTCGGAATCTTCCGCATTCGTGCCCCGGCTCCATTAAAAACGCAAATTTCAGGAGCGACATGCTCTAGCGTTTTGCAAAATGATGCACGCTAAATATTCCGCGATGTACGTTCCGCCTCTATCGAAATCTTTTATTGTGGCCCATTACGTTTTTTTTTAAGATTAAAAAAAATTGCTCTACTCCCTTCCTCGGTCCACTATACCGTCAAAGAGCGAAGAGGATTATCGAGCCCCAATAATTTTGCGCAGAGAAACTCGAAAAAGTTTTTGCGACCGAGTTTAAATTGGAAAATTCCGCCGCAACAAAGAACCCGATGTTGCCACTGGGCGCAGAATGGACCGGACAGATTTAATACTCGTACCAGCAGGTCACAATTAGCTATCGGTTTTATGGCACGCATCGATTGTGGATAAATAAAACTCTGATTGTTAGCGCCGTAGCGTAACTTCGAAAATCATATTTTTGATGAACGGGAATCCGCATAAATGATAGATGCGATAGCCTCCAGTTTTGCGAAGCGAATGGATATAGCGTCTCTCGAAATGTAAGCGTTTTCCGACTGTGCAAATCAATAGAAAATTCGCGCTCGCGCATTTTCATAGTCCTCCCCCTTCCTCGTTGTTCATGGATCGTTATGCACCTCCCTCTCGTATTGCACGATCAATTTGTCAGAGCACAACGCGATCTGATCGCGTCTGGGTAGACGAAAATGGGGAGGAGGAAGGGGAGGAAAGTCGAACCACGCTTGACGGAATACAAAAAGGAAGCTATACTATCCCTTGGCACACACGACTCCGTTAAAATACAATCTCTGGGGCGGAAGTGAGAGCGGGAATCCATCCATCGCGGCCCGAGCACCGACGACAAGACGCGTCATTGATCAAGTCACGGGTTTCTGCCATCATTTCTTTCATACGCCGCAACGCTCGCCGTTAAACCGACAGCAGGCAAAGCGCCATCGATAAACTTCGCTCGTTGATTATAGCCGTGTAATAAATAGATACAGTTTATTCTTGAATTGCACGGCCTTTTTACACGAATTTGGTTTCCAAGATCATGAATAATTGAAACGCAAAATTTTTAAACGTACAAATCTGTCAAACTGACTCTCGTCCAAAGGATAAATGTTTTCCGTTAAAAAGAATTATAGATATATGTGGATATTTCTCTTTCCCTCTCTCGTGCTAGTCGTTTTCGAGCATCCTCGCCATCAAAACATTATCTATCTCTAGAAAGTCCAATATATCTATGACTGTTTACACGTTATCCGCGTGTTTTAAACATACACCGCGAATAGAAGACGAAAAGTGGAACCAAACGAAAGTGGCTCTCGGTCTTCATACATCATATAAATTCTTGCTCCAGACAGAGTGACAACACTTTTACCCTCTTCACGCTCGGCGCAGATATCGATTTGTATTTGTCCATAAGTTAATGCGGCGCAGCTTTGCGCATGTGAAATTGCATAACACTCGAGGGCCAGAATAACGACAAAAGCCCGGCATGGGGAGAGAGAGAGAGAGAGAGAGAGAGAGAGGTGGGGAGAGAGAGATCCGAGAAGTCGAGGAAGGGTATAGTGCTTCGCTTTCGTGGCAACGTGCCACGTACCCGCCTCACGTTCTCTACCAAATTACGTAGCGAGGCACAAGCGGTATAAGCGCGCAACAGGAAGGCGTACCGAATCAGTACAAATAGCTTGATTCGCAGAATACTAGAATGGTACGGTATTCCAGACGGCGAGCAGCGGTAAGCGGCTCTTAATCAGAACCGATGTAACCACTCACCCATAATCAGAAGCTACACGCGACGTCGCCTCGATGCAAATACACTCTCGATTACGATACGATTACGACATATAGAATGTAATCGGAGAGTTAGTTCAATCTCAGACAGAAGTAAAGGAAAATTTATTTAATTTAATGTGAAATGTGTATAAATAAAAAAAACGCGCGCGTATCTCTCTTTATATATCTAATGGAGAAGTTACTAGTATAATGGATAAATGTAAAACGCAAGATAATTTTCGACGGGGTCCTTTCCACGACGCGAAATTGTCGTAAAATCTAAATGAAAATTAGGCCTCGCGGAGTGATTTTTTCGTCCCTTCCTCGCGCGACAGAGAGGAGAGGCGACGTCCGCGCTGTCTCTCTCTCTCTCTCTCTCTCTCTCTCTCTCTCTCTCTCTCTCTCTCTCGGTTCCCTCCCTTGAATCTCTCGACAGTGAACGCGTTCAATAATTCGCGACTTTGTCGAACACGCGATTCCTCGTGAATCTTTTACGTATGCACCGCTGGGAATGCGGCCGAAGTCAAACTACTCACGCCGAAGATCCACGAGTATTGCACCACCGCCGACCAGCGGAATTGCTAGCTTTCGACGGAAACGAACGGGCGGACGGGTAGCGCAGCCGCATGCTGAAAACCAGGGAGGGCGATTCACGCGCGGATCCCACCGTCACCGCGGCGGAAGTATCGTTTTAGATATTTAAACACCGGCGGGGGTATCACTCAGAGCGCTGCATTTTCGATGGACGATTGTCCCGCGGTCGAAGTTACACATCGACTTTGGTTCAAATGGAATCCCATGACCGTTTTTAAAGGCGACGTCTTGCCGGGAAACGGCGACGGTGGTATCGCGGACAAAGGCCCCTTCTCCCGTTGACTTTTTCCTCCTTTAATCCCCGCGGAGTTAAAGCGCGCGAGGTGGCCGCGCGGCAATTCGCTCGCGTGTCAATAACAGCCGGTACAATTTAGTAAACGTCAGATTTCACGCTATCGCGGTAACGGTGGACTATCGATCAGATATACGTATCGTAAAGGTTAATGTCTGTCAGCGCGGGGTGCGAGAATTTTTTACGATTTATTTTATTTTTTTATTTTTTTTATTTTTTTATAGTAGACAGAGATAATACCTTAAATGGGACGCTTCAGAGAAACGCACTTTGGAGCAAATGAAAAGATTAACGAGATGATTTATACACCGGTGCGTCAATTGAGATGAAAACTGTTGGCTCGACCCGTTAAACTGCTGATGAATTCCCAACGACGTGCTCCACTCGTCCCGCGCGCAAAATGCACACGCGCGAAACAAATGCACGGGACGTACGTACCGTTATTTGCCCGGGCGCATTCGCGACGGGGAAATCGCGAAAAAAATCAGCAGCTCGCTCGACGAAAAGAGCGAGAGAGCAGAAAGAAAAAGGAGGGAGAGGGAGAGAGACGTGAGAGAAACCTAAAAAAAAAAAAGAGATGAAAATAAACATCCGTATCTCCGCGAGTCGGCTCTCAATCTCCGATGCGACGGCGTTGTCCATCGCGCCGCACCGTCGCTCGATCCTCCTTCCACCGGTGGATTTATGGAGAGCGATGCATTACGTAAATTGCGAACGCGCGCCGCGGGCGATAGGGGGAAGAGTAACAGCAGCGGCTCGGTCGCGTCGTGTCGGAATCGCGTTGCGGCAATCGGGACGTCACGCGGCCGGTCGGTCGACCGCGGCCAGCAGCCGGCCGTACGCGTCGCGACACGTTACGTCGGACCTACGTCGAAGATAACATTTCGGATCCAGCGTCGTCGGATGACGTGCTACCGGCGCGGTCACGCCGTGCGCCAGGTGCGCGCCCCACGGCGGGAAGTCGCCTGTAATATCGTAATCGAAAGGAACGGAGAGATATTTCAAGAATCGACGCGGCGACGGTGTTACGACGACGTTTCGATATCTCCGCACTGCACGAGGAGCGCACATTCGAAATTTCTGACCCCGGGAGTTTAAAACGGGGAGAGAACGACTGCGCAGCATATGTACACGTAGTATTTCCGTAACCGGTTCGATTATAATCGGCACATCTGTAATTCGCACGTCGCAATTGAGGGTTGGGTTCGGAACTATGGATTAACATGGTTTTAAGCGGATTTCTCTGCACACAGGTTGAAAAACGCTCGAACAAAACTAGCGCGCGACCATTCCGAGCATGTTCGAACTATAGTGACCGAAAAAAAAAAATGAAAGGGGCGCGGAACTAGCTAGGTAACGACGAACACCGACGAGCGCACGACGATACTTTTTTTTTTTCGAGCGCGAATTCGGCAGCAGCGGGCTAAATTTGAAGAGCGACCTTAATTTCGCGAGCGGTTCGTAACAGCGCGATTCGCGTAACAGCGCGATCGATCGGCGCTCTCACTTCCTTTCTCTCTCTCTCTCTCTCCCTCTCGCGTATAATCCCGATTTCATAACCGTCATTATTTTCGGAGTAACTTCGACGCGCAAGCGGCGCACTTTGCGGCCGTACGCGCCACGCGGACAATCGCCGCGTATGCACGCGTGCATGCGTGCGTGTGTCCAAATTGCGAACGAATAATGCCCACGCCGCGATAAAACGTGACTGTCGATGACGATATCGGTTACGGGCAAACAAGCCGTTCGAGCAAATATTTCGCAATGACGGCCCACCCGCCGCGCATATCTCCCTCCCTTCGCACCCGCCCCCCTTCCCGGTATTATTAGCTGGGATTTCAGGATGGTCTTAATTACGTTTCACCGGTCGATGCGAAACGCGTGGCAAATGGCCCATTAAGCCGCGCGCGACCGCGTCTGTATAAATTGAAAATCATAAATCGTCAATCAACCGTGGATTCGACCGCGAATGATAATTGGTCCCGTGCCTCCGCGACCAGCTGAAAGAAGTTGGGACAGCCGATTGGAAGGGGGAGGACGACGACGCGTCGAATATTTTTCGTGCGAGTCAATTGCCCGCCGCAAATGACTTCGAGATCACCTGATACGTTCGCGTTTCCAGCTATTGTGGTCTGCGCTTCGTCACAGGTTGCACCTCGCAAATTGGACTATGCTCTTAATCGCATTCCGATAACCAGTACACGACCGGAATAGATGACGGTCTGCAAGTGTCTCGCGACGACTAGAGAGATTCTCGACCTCAATTGCTACTACAATTCTGGTTATATTCTTATTAATGCAGTACGCGACTGAAAGCGTAATCAAAAGGTAAATCTTAAATGGATCTGACTTCAATATAGATAATCGGAAATAATGAAAACTGCACTTGTTACAGGATGTTCATGAAAAGTTCAATTTCTTACCGTCGAAAGAATTTAAGAATTGATTCTATTTTTCCAACAGGGGGGACATTTTTTATGTCTTTTTCTTTTTATTTACCAATCTCATAAATTATTTTGTAGCATTATGTCAAAAACAAACCTGATTGCGGGACAGAGATTTTGGCGCCTGAATATTGGACGGACTTTTTTCGCCGAAAACTAAAATTAAGGCATGTACTTACCCTGATTTATTTAACACTCAAAACTAAAGGATTTTGGCAAATTTTCAAGGAGAGCCTTCGCTTCGAACTTAGTTGCAGAGGATATTTAAAGTTGGAAATACAAAATCTGCGAGAAAATATGACGTTCGGCCGAATTGTTATCGTGGTAATACCATTCCCGAATTCATCAAGTAATTCATTCTTGAAATCCCATCCAAACTTTACAGAATATCGCGTCGATTAATATTTAAAGCGTCAAACGGGCGACAATGGTACCGACCGAGTATTTCACTCTCGAATTTCGAAGTTGATCTTATCTTTATGAAACTTTGCAAAATTTCGTTCGCCTAATGAATCCCCCGCCGCGCGCGACGTCCGTGCAGTGCAGCTCCTTGGAGTCCGGCGAGGTCCTGCGAAAAGCCCCGTCACATCGAAAAACATGAAGGATGTGAAACTAGGGCAATAATAATACGATCTGGATATTGGCACTCTTCGGCCGATCCGTTCGTACGCGAACGTCCGTGTTATCGAGCAGCAGGCGCGCCAGTTCCGCGCGACTCGATTGGAGCGATATGCGTCGGGGCGAGGAGGCGTGAAAAGGGAACGGAGAAGGACACGGGAAGAAGGAGGTGAGAGAGAGAGCTAAGGGGGAGAGGCGAGATAAAGTGGTCCGTAGAGAATGCCGAATCTACGGGAAATATCGAAGAAATCCTCGGCGCCGGAAGGACCTTTGGCAAAAGAAATTGAAATAGTTTCGTAACGGCTTCTTAGGGTGAAATCAAGTGGTTGGATAGGATCGTTACGAGATAAAGAGGAAAGGATCGATTCCTTTGTGCGGACCTCTTGTGCGAAAGGACTGCTCATCTCTCGCGCCGTCGTAATATCGTGATTGGTCGCGTGAAACGTTTCCGTTTCCCTTCCCCGTCGTTTCCTCTTTTCTATTTCTTTCGGGCGGCTATCTATCGATCGCGGCGCAAAGCCGCGCGCCGCCGTTCGAACTGCATTTCATTAATTTTTTCCCCCTCCTCCCCCTCTTCCCACCCCCCGCGTCGTACCTGCGTTTCCGCGCATTTCATTCATTCTAAACAGGACACGCGACTGCCGTGCGAATAAAAAAAAAAACAAAAAAAAAGAGGCGCAGGACGATAGAGGCGAGAAACAATATAGGTTCACTAGAAGTAGATCGATTTCCCTGATTCTCTCTCTTTCTCTCTCTACGTACGCGTGCTATGTCAACTGGTGCGCTCCTCGCCAACGAGCATCGGGCTATTTATTTGCAAACCCGTCAGATGTAACGGAAAGTTTTCCGAACGAGACGATCAACCTGATCGCTCTACATCAATACGTATTTCAACCAGTTAGTGAAACTTAAAACCAATATTTTGAATTAAAGTATAAAATTAATAGAAAAGAAACAGCGGGAAATGTATATTTTACATTGATATTTCAAATATAAAACGCTGATTGAACAGAAATTTAACAATGTTATTGTAAATTTAATATCAATTTCCGGTACAAGCAGTAAGTTACAATTGACAAAATTGAGAACAATTGAGAAAATTTATCGGGGTTTGTGACACATTTAATTCATTCGTTTCAATGCGCGGCGGAGAGAAGCCGCGAAGATTCATACACACGCCAAATAGAACGACAATGAAGCACGACGGGGCTACAACGCGAATTTATTTGGCGAATGCAAAAGAAGCGCATAAGGGGCTAAGCAAAAGATTCCTCCCTTCGGGAGAGAGAAGAGCGGTAGTGGTGTACAAGCGAACGGAAAAGAATACTGGAACAGAGAGGACTAGCCTTGAGGCGAATTCCCGTTCTTCCCTTTTTCATCGAGGAAAGCAAGACTAATACCGGCCCCTCACGTTTTTTGCTGCTTTTAATCTACAAATGCGTTGTGGTTTAAGTCAGAACACGGGCTTCAGCTAGAACTGCCAGAAGATTCCCTCGATGGAATATGACTGCCGTATGAGCAAACACAGGTGTACTGAGTTTTCTGGAATCTTTGCTTTAATACATTTAGCGGAAAATTACTCCTAATACGCTGCATCTGGATTTATTTGAAAAAAAAAGAGAATGTTAATAATAACATAAATGAAATATATAAGATATTATATATATATATATATATATAATACAATTTAGGGCCATATATAAATATTGGATGACATATGGTTTTCGGGATACGATCACTTTAATTACACTGGACCACATTTTTCAATTTTTGACGCATATAGACAGATTGTTTTTCTTTTTTTAAATATTGTATACCAAAAAATAATATTTCATATACAGAGATGGGAAAAAAAATCGTGTTTTTCTATAATACGCGTATGAAGTTTTCTGTACACTTTTTATTCTCTCTATTCTGTCCATTGATTCTGTGCAATAATTCCTCCGATACGTTATACAGTCGTATAAAATTTACTATCTTAAACATCGGAAGACTTGTATGTCCTCGCTTGATTAGCGTCGGGTTAGGATATAAATCTCTACATAAATCTGTCAGATGCACGGCGAACACGTGGCAAGTCTCCCTGAAATTTCGGTCGCTCACGCAGGGATAGAATTTATTCGGGAGTTCTTATCCTTCGGGCGAGCGAAGCCCCTTCCCCCTCCCCCTCCTCCCGCGTGACTCTCCACCAAATTGTGTTTTTACGTTACGAACTTTTATCGCGAGCCCGGGAGTTCCGCGTTTCGTCGTCCGACGTGTATCCCAGACGTAACTAATGGCAGATCGTCGTATCGGGAGAGCCGTGCCAATCCTGAACGGGATACCGATAAAAATCCTATACGTTTATATCGACGTATCTCTCTCTCTCCGTGGAGTAGCTGGACGCGGGATATCGGATTTAGTACGGTCAACTTGTTTCTCTCTCGCCCTTCTTCTCCACTCTTCTCCGCTCCGTCCGGTTCGAAACTTATTCCTCCGAGCGGCATTTAATTGGAGACACGACCGAAAATTCGGACGGGGTCGCCATACCGGGGGAGAATGGGAAATCCGTCTCTATTACGGGGATTAAACTATAAAGGTGGCCAGCACCAACGCGCCATTATATCGAAGTTAATATAACCGGTGGATTCTTTAAGCCTGATAAAACGTGCAATTAACCGGCTATTATAAGCCGATCCGATATACCGCGCGCGCGCATATGAATTTTAATTAGCGTAGTTTCCTCTATGTAGGTCGAGGATTACATTAGATATCGAGAAAGAAAATTAATTTCTTTTTTCAGAGACTAACTTGTGAATTTTTTATATTTTAAGATTCGGCTATTTTTTACGACTGTTTTACGTTATTCGTTTTCCAGTGAAACCCAGACATTATTTGGGAGATGTATACGTTAAATTTTGAGTTGGCGTATCGCAGGTAATCCCGGACATCTTCGGACATGGCCGATCGTGACAGCCGGATGCTCTTGCATGTCTTCTTTCTAAGGCGTTAAGAGATTAACCATGCGCGTAGTAATACGATAAGCGCCAAATTTAATCCAACGAGAGCGACCTCCGCACGAATTACCGCGCCAACTAAAAGGAAAAAACGTACGCGCAGGCTGCCGACAATCGTTTGGATTTCGCAGCGAGAAAATTAGTTTTTCTTAATTGAACGAGGAGTATCCACGTTCGATCCCGCGTAATTGGAATCGTAAACCGTCGTCGTCCACCGATGAGAGGGAGGGAGAAAAAAGGGAAGGAAGAGAGAAAGAAACAGAGAGAGAGAGAGAGACGGAGAGAAAGGGCTAACGATTACCTTCTCGATGACTCTCGCGCGCTGGTCACGATTATCGCGAATGGATTAATCGAAGATTAGAATCTCGAAATACCAGTGGCAATTTTCGCAGTTGTATCAACATGCGGAGAACGATCGAAGAACCGAATAAAAACGACCACTTTTTATCCGGTCGGTCTCGCTTCGATAAACAATAAACAACTGCATTATATATAAAGGACGAATTTTTAGAGAGGCAAAAGCGAAAATTTAGAGGTCTATTTTTTCAAGAAAATTATATTTGAAATTTTTACAAAAGTTCTCTCTCTCCCACAGAGAGAAAGTTCTCTCATAAGAATGAATGCAATCATCTGCCGGCCTTTGTACACGTCCCTTGCTAGATATTCTATTTTATAAGCAACCAGCGTAATAATTCTTTCAGTACTGTGTTATACAAAAATTTCCTTAAGCTTTCTCACCAAGAGACGACGTTGTGTGTTTTAATTCAGACTGCAATGTGCAATGTGTGCGCCCGCGCGCACCTCCTCTTCCTCCTAGACGCTTCATATAAGCCCGCGCGGGTCGGAAAATTCCCAAACGATAACTCGCTTTCCGTAAAACCCGCGCGCGCGGCATCCGCCGGATGCGGCGACGGGCGAGCAAAAGTGTGCTCCAGCCTCGCCTCGCGGAAATTTACGCGAACGCGTACGTGCGTGTACGCACCGTGTGCGCACGCGGATGAGACGAGTGAGGAAGAGGGGCGGTAGGAAAGGAGAATAAACTATACGCGCACCGTGACTACATGACACGCGAGCCCTGGATTTTCATCTCTATTGCGAAAAGACGCCGCCGCTGCCGCCGCCGTCGAGTCTCACGTGCGCGCCAGCGGTTTTTCACGGAAATCTAGTTAGATCCGCCGGGGCGGTAGATCCGCGTTCCGTGAGTGATTTAAGTAGTGACCGAGTAGTCAATGCGCGCTCAACCCTCCCTCGCGCGAGAGATGCACAGGAGCGAAGGCGAGGGGAGGGGGGTTGCATCATGAGGCTCTTCCTTCCTCTCGGCGCCGCGCTGCTGCGGTCCGGTGTGCGGGAGAGTACGAAAATATCCGGCTGGCCGTCGGCCAACTAGCCGGTTTTCCGCCCGTCGTTTCGCTCGCGGGCCTCCTCGCACGTACCGTCCAGGTATTTATGGATCGCCATTCGCGGATTTATTGGTATCGGGCGTATTTTACGCGATACCTCGGCTCGTATAGTTTGCGCCCTAATAATATGCCGGCTGCGGCGCGGCGCGGCATACGCGCGCGCGCGCGCGCCTCCCTCCCGCGTGCCGCACTGCATGCCACCGATGGTATCGTTCGTCTCGGCCGCGAATATTTACGATGTTACACCTTGAAAAATCGCGCTCGCCTTGCGCGAATATACTCCCTCGTCTCCCTCTTTCTCCCCTCCGCGTCCACCCGACGGTCGAATTCGCCTGTAATAACGCTCTTTCTTTCTCTCCGCCTTCGTCTTCATGTCGGTCGTTTGCTCCTTTATCGGCGCGACGCTACCGCATTCTATCGCGCGCGCGATATTATGACCGGTGGTGCTGTTCCGCGCAACGCGAGCGAATTCTTCGACTGCCTGACACACGCGAGGATATATCCCCGTATCTCCGGCGGTATACACATGACTCTTTGATGCGACGTATAAAGTTTGGTTAAATGGCCCGCGAAAAAAAGTGCGACGCCGCCACTCATGAAACTCGGCGTCTTTTCAGAAATGAGCATAAATTATTAACCGCGGAACTCTCTCTCCTCCGTAAAAGGCGGAAAAAAGAAATCGATAATACGGTTGCCTCCCGACTCTGGTGTAATGAAAGGGAAGAAAACCACCGAGATCTCTCTATCCATATACAGGGATCGCCTTGCGACTCGCAAATATTTGATGGAAAGGCTCTCCCATCCAAACTGGTGGAAGGTGATTGCGGTTAGCCAGTTACATCGGAAATTCAATCGCTGTGTGCCAGCGAGCAAACGCCGCGAGACTCGCAAATCCCTCGCGGCTTCGCCCCAAGGAAACTCGCTCGGAAAGCTGGCGGGATATAGGAAGGAAAGAACAAAGTAGGAAGAAACAAACGAACTCCTGGCACAAACTATTCACATCGCCCCAATCATCGTCGTCGTCGTCGTCGTCGTCGTCGTCGTCCTCGTTCTCGTTCGCGTCCTCGTCGTCGTTGCCATCGTTCACGTCGTACAAAGCGCCCTTTCCATTAATTTCAAAATTTATAGCGCTGTCTCATATCTGAGATTTACGTTACCCCCGTGAAATTTATTGATCACGATTAATGTCCGCGAAACGCGGACTTGACAAGGAACGAAACTGGCAATTCTCGTCTCCTTTCTTTTGTCGTCGTCAAAAAGTAAATAAAAAGAAAGGGGGAGAATGGGGGGAGGGGGGAAAATGCAAAGAGTATAACGACGTGCGCGTTCCCGGAATTCTCCGTTTTCTTCATTTTTTCGCGTTTCTCCCGTCCCGGCTTTCAGCGACTGTGAAAGGGCCGAGTCACGGACCGGGGTACGCTGGGGAGGGGGACGAAGGGGGGAGGGGGGTCGGTCGCGGGTTGCGCGAGGAGTATCACGCGATTCCGCAATCATACCCGGTAGGGTAACATGCACTCGCGTCCTTATCGCGGCCCGCAAAGTGAAATTATTCGACGCGAGCCTCTGTTTTCTGATACGCGGGTCCGCGGCGAGGCGCACTTTTGCGCGACGCGTTTGGCACACCAGTTAAAAGCGGCCGCGCGAGGAAGAGCGGGACGGGGGTAAACACGTCGTGAATAAAATGCTCCTGGCTTATCGTTGCGCGTTCGGCGGGGCGAAAAACGCCCCCCCCCCCCCCCCGACCGATTTGCATAGCACAGGATAAACCGTCGCGAGCCCAAGTGCCGAGGGGATGATTCGTGACGCGACGTCCGCGCCGATTGTCATCGCGAGAAAAATGGGTTAACAATAAACGAGGCTATCTTTGAACGTGAAAGCGTGAGCCGGCAATCGAGGTTAATTAACTCCTCGCCCGCCCCCCCTCTCCCCCCGTGGATTAACGGCCCGCTAATCTCTCTCTCTCTCTCTAGATTTTACAAGACTACTTGCGCTATATACGCGCGGAGATATAATTTGGTTAATCGTGATTAGCGCTATTGAGTTCGAGGGGATTACACGAATCGTTAAACGCGAAAAGGTATTTGTACTATACGGGCGCGCCGTTGGAGAATTGCTGTGTGAAATTCAGAGTAATCCAGAATATGAATGCATAACGATAAAAAAGTTTTTTCAAAAACAAATTTTCATTTGTAGAATCGTATTTTTCAATGATTATTCACCGCGGCATAATTCAATTATAGATAATCAATATAGCTATGAAAATTTCGCAAATTGCGGCGCGCGCAATCTAGCACAACCGAGCGAGTATAAGGGCTCTTTGTATCTGTCGTTTGATTAATAACGATTGTCGAGAATTTATCGTTCAAATCCCCTCTCCCACCTCCTCCCTCCCCCCTCCCTCCGTGCAAAATGTATTTATCGTCCTGAATTGTACTCGACAGCGTTACCGCTTAATAATGACGAGTGCGACTCATCTTTAGTCCAGATGGGCTGTTGAATCTAGTGTATAATAATAAACCGGGGCCGACTTTTCGCGAGAGGGGAACGAAAGACGGGAGAAAGTTTCTCGCGTCTCGCAGACTGAAATTGATTTTTATGTTCGTGAGCCTCCGCGGATCGAGGAGTGTACTCGGTCGGCCCGATCGTGTCGGTATTTCTTAACGAGGGTATACTTTTTCAGTCATTAGCCGATCGCAATCGCGCTAACCATTGTGATTACGCGACGACGTTGGTGCACGGTATATACGTCGTTGGAGGCTCACGTGCCTAAATGGCCCCCGGCCGTAAGGTTTCGTTGTAACGATCACGCAGTGATGGAGGGGCAGGGGGAGGGGGATGTAGGGGCTAAAGACCGTCGTTACACCCCTGCCGGTGAGAACACAGCCGGCGTGTCGGGGGCGTGGAGCAGACGAGGAAAGAAAGCGCCGCGCGTGTTCGCTCCGCGAGATCCCGCCGCGCGCGGGGTGTGTGTGTGTGTGTGTGT
>NW_012026862.1:172729-175990 GCF_000956235.1 Wasmannia auropunctata
TATTGTTAATGCAAACCTCAGTACTTTATTCGCGTTACAAAGGCCTTAGCCAGGTCTCCCGTCCGTAAGAACCGTCCGACTCGGCTGTCAAGGGATAAATCGAGCCTCAGCATTCTGCAGCAGCCACCCACTCGCATCTAACGCGATACATTTGTCTTTATCTTCGGTCGTTATCTCGGTTGCGAGCGTATCTCCCGCAAACTGTTCCCACGTGAGTAAGTAGCTCGTTATACGTGCGCGTATAGCTGGTGTGTGTGTGTGTGTGTGTGTGTGTGTGTGTG
This sequence comes from Wasmannia auropunctata, assembly GCF_000956235.1. Classification (NCBI taxonomy): domain Eukaryota; kingdom Metazoa; phylum Arthropoda; class Insecta; order Hymenoptera; family Formicidae; genus Wasmannia; species Wasmannia auropunctata. The sequence goes on from NW_012026862.1 coordinate 173,011, forward strand.
TGTGTGTGTGTGTGTGTGTGTGTGTGTGTGTGTGTGCGTGTGTGTGTGTGTGTGTGTGTGTGTGTGTGTGTGTGTGTGGTGTAGGTGTGTGGTGTGTGTGTCGGAATCGACAGCGATTCCCGGCTGTCCGATCGCGCGAGAGGGACCTGACGAGGGGAGTACCTGCCAATTACGATGGTGTAATTAATAGAGATTACCGGTCATCGTGAAACGGCTCGGTGGAAACGCGAAAACGCGGCTCCGCGCTCTCCGTTTCAGCGGCCCAGCGCGAGCGTATCGCGCTAGATTACGCGCTATCACGTCCCTTGTTCGCTCTCTCGGACGGCCGATAAGCCTCGGCGAAATACAGGCCGTACGTACGTACACGATACGGGAAATTTTAAAATCATTCGCGGCCGGAAATTCGATGAAAGTCGACGATTAAAGCGTGTTTTTCTTAAGCGCGCACTTAACCGCGCGAGAGGTCGATGCGGCGAGAGAGAAAAAACGCCGAGGGGGGGAAAGGAAGAAAAAGGACGATGGATAGGGTAACGATTTGTTAACTGTAACAGAAAAAGGGAGAGAAAGAGAGAAAGAAATATGCATGGTCCTTTCGATGCCTTCCTCGAGTACTCAGATATCCTCGTATAGAGCGATGGACAAACGGTATCATCTGGCGAGTAGGTAAATTCGATCGGTCTATAAATCACCGGGATATTGCTATCGACATCGGTCGCCACATCGTCGTGCTCAAATGTCATCCAACTAAACACAAGCGTCGAATATCAAGAATTAGGCTAACACGTATCAGCGCGCGCGCGCGCGCGTATATATTTAACAGAAATATTTGCACGCGGTTGCACTAAATAAGGATTAATGCAACAAATATTGTGTTTGTCGCGGCTTTAGAAAATTTTTTACCAAACTTATTTTTGTGAATTTTATAAAAATTAGAATTATTCGCTCGATTCCTTGTCCCCCCGTGTATAGTACAATTTCGCGATACCGCTGAATGTCGTTTAGCCAGAAGGAAAATGTGCGAAATATTTTAGCAGGTTTACGTTCCGACAATGGACAACAAGAGTGCGCTTTCTTTTGTGCTTGCGCATATATATTCAGGTTTAAGGAAAGTAAAGCGGCAGTAACAAAATCAAAATAGATGGAAACAAAAGTCGCGCGCTTATCGCGATATTTCACGCGTGCGTGTGTAGGGAACACATTGAAAGGCATGAACAATCCCTTTGAAAATCGTTTACGACGTAGGCGATTTAGAATATTGCTCGCGCACGGGGGTAATCGAGGTTAATGAAAAAACAAAGCGATTGCGAAACACGCGAACCACTCATTCGAATATTCTCGTTACATTCATAAAAGGCATGCAAAGTGTATACGGAACAACGTGCCACTTAGGTTGTAACAAATACCCGGCGCTGTGACTTAAAAGCGCATCGTTATCAACAGACGTTATCCCGTTCGAACGAAAGAAATGTCAATCGAGGAAAAAAATGCAATATAATTAGCATAATTAAATAACGAGAAGTGGTGAACGCACAAATTGACTCTCCGCAGCTGGCGGATTCGCATCGCGTTTGAATTCGCGTTACGCGAGCGCTGCAGGAACTGAACGATATTGTACGCGGGTAACTGTGCACGTGTTCGCGGTTCGAATTTTGTTTTGTCGGTACAAGATCGTGCCATTAAAGCGTGGAGGGTGCCAGACGCTATGTAATATTAATCGGAATCGGTGGTAACGCGGCGGTGGAGCGCGCGGGAGAGCGCGCACCTCTCGCTCCAAGTGCTCCTCGGATCCGAATCCACCTAGGTTTCCAAAACAGGTGGAGAAGAGACGCGTCGTTAAAATTCAATTCCACCGTGAGCATTAGGCCGAACGAGTTAAACGCGCGCACACGTTCGAAGCCCCCTCCCCCTCCCTCCCGAAGAACGTTGTTCTCGCGCGTGACTGGCAGTAAAGGTCAGCGACTTTTGCCGTATGAGAAGCTAGAGCGCGTACCCAGCATTTTCTACCCCCTTCTTTCGCATATATATACCGTACCGGCAATACCTTTTGACGTTTTATGCACATCTATCTAGCTACATGCGTGCTCAGCCGCGTGCATGCAGCGCTCACGCGTTTTATTTATTCGCATCCGGAACGTACAGAGCGCGAAACTATCTCTATTATTATGGAAGGTACACCAGGGAAGTTAATGATGAATGCTGTTTCAATAATGGAGACTCTTAAACACTTTTAGCAATTGTATAATTAAGAGATTTATCTATTGAATTTTTTAAATAAATTAAGCCCGGTAATCAATCAGATGTAAATAGAATTTAGAAATTTAGAAATTTATTAGATTCAAGCGCTTTTGTAACGATCGATATCTTTTGTTTAAAACCAAATTGTCAGATTAGTAAATTGTCGAATATTGAATTACGAGGTACCTAATTCCGTCAAATTTTCCTTCAAGATTTCGATCTTCAGCCGCATTAAAGAATTCCGTAAACGTAGAGCGGGCTTCTATCTGGAACTTATTCGTACAAGTGCAATTTCCAGCGAACGCGCGCAGGTATCTAGCGTATTATTATATCGTTCACGCATTCCTTTGAGCAAAGCAGATGCATTAGCAATACGCGCCTCACAATTAATGGGTTTTCAACGGCAAGATTGAAACCAGCGTGGAATTTCAAGGATTAACGCACGGTTAAGCTTATGCACCGAGCAACGACTCGATACGAACAGCGTAACCGTTGGCGGTGGAGTAAATGCTGGGTGACGAATACCAATGAACCATATACGTCTCTATTTACACTTGCGTGCTATGTACGACCCGTGCTTCACGTTGGGCGTGGAGTGTACCGGCGTGGCATACCAATGTACATTCGTAATATATATGTATATATACATGTATATACATGTATATAATGTATATGATGTACATATATATATTATATTACATAAGTGTATATAATGTATATATACATACATACACATATATATATA
>NW_012026862.1:176010-185669 GCF_000956235.1 Wasmannia auropunctata
TGTGTGTGTGTGTGTGTGTGTGTGTGTGTGTGTGTGTGTGTGTGTGTGTGTGTGTGTGTGTGTGTGTGTGTGTGCGCGCGCGTGTGTGTGTGTGTGTGTGTATGCATATAATATATCGGTTCGACGTGACACGCGCCCTCAGGGACAACGAAACGAGAGTCTGAGACACTCCCCCGCGCCAGCTGAAATTCTGAGGAACTTAAATATTTATTGGAATTTAAAAGTTCCGCTCCTCGGAGTATTTAAGAGTTTGCCGAAGCAATAACGGGGCACCGGGTCCCGGAATGAACGGCAAAGACGTACCTCGCCGTGTTGTTGTATCGCGCACCGCGCTCCGGGAAACAACGTCCCGTTCCCGGCTTTCTTCTCTTCTCTCTCACTCTTTTTTTCTTCTATTCTTCGCCGCGCGCGCGAAAGAACGATAGCAGTGAATACCTGTGGGGCGCCGCGCCGCGCCGTGCCGGCGAAATGGACGGACGATAGAAGCCTCGCGAGGGCCCTCATTTTCTCCATCTTGTCGATGCGTTTGTCCGTGCCGGTGCACTTCCAAGTTTTCGTTCTAGTCTCCTCTTAATTTTATAATGTTCGCGAATAGAGTGCTAATAAAATAATAACAGAATAATAGCTGTTTCTTTAATTAATAATTAAGAATATTTTAATTTTTAGAAGAAGTACAGCCAGAGAATTATTTATCTATATGTATATGTGTATCTACACTGAGAAAAAAAATTGATTGTACGAACTAAATTTATATAGTTATTTAATCCAATAGTTAATTCAACAATTCTTTAGTTGCACAAAGAAAGGTATAGTTCATTTATGTCAACTATCAAAATTTTTTAATTAAAAATTAACTAAACCAACTCAATTAAATTATTTTGTTCGAAATACTAGTAGTATTTATTTGTGTTTGCATGTTATTTAGTTATCCAAGTAATATATTTATTTAAATTTCAAGTATCGAACTGACTAAACGATGCTGATGGGGATAATAAATAGTGTGTATTTTTAATAGAACGGTTGAGTTGAATACAATAAATTTTTATTGAAACAAAATAGTTTAGTTAAAAAATAGTATTTTGTTTATAATAGTAACAAATTATTTTGTGTCATCGTAGTAACGTTTAGTCGAACGTATCGGATTAAATATTTTAGTAAAATGAAACAAATTTTGCATTTTTTAACAAATTTTTTTTCTCAGTGTATTTGCTGTACACACTTGAACGATTTGAAAACGATTTTTCTCAAGGAGAAATTAAATGCCATTTTTCTTGCAACTTTTGACTTGGAATGTCTTTGCAATTAATTTTCGAATTAAAAGTCTATTAAAATTCATTTGGAACTCCAACTAAAGAATAAGGTTTTGTTATCTACTCGCAGCCCGAAGATTAATTCTTGAAAATTCTCGGCTTTTCATAAATCCTTATGACTTTTAAACGCGGCACTATCCCAAGTGGAGATAGTATGTAAAAGGCCAAAAGGACGCGCTATACGTAGCCCAGTAAATATATATATATATATATATATATATATATATATATATCTGTCCTCAGGCTTTTCCTTCGACATTCTATATCATTATCTGGATAACGAGGCCACCCGACGAAAGTCGTTGGAACTCTTCAAGCGAGATAAGTGCGTTTCGACTGGATGAATTCCGACAACAATCCGCAAAGCGACGCTAATCGTTGACGACTAAGAAAGACGCCTTGATACCGGATGCAACGGTACGGTCGCCCGGCGCGCTTCCGCTCCTCTGGGCGGGAAAGTGTGAGCGATAGCGTTACGGATGAACGGAAGCAGCCGCCTTCTTGGCGCACAAGCTCGTCACCCCGAACCTTCGTCGGGCTAATAATATCCTCGTCATCGTGGAAAATCTCGCATCGGACGCGCGAGGCCACCATCGACCGATTGGATCGATAATTCGACCGGCTTACGCGACTCGGCCCGACGATCGGTCGGAATAACACCGCGGAAATTTCGTCCAAACGAGTCTCGATAGAAATCGCGGAGATTTAATTATTTTGTTACAAAACCGCAGAGAATTGTGGCTTTTAATACTTTCCAAGCGCGACAGTGCGATCGCTTGCAAATGACGTTTTACGCGCGTCGTACTCTCCGCTTGTTTTCGATCATTTTTTCCTTGGGAGCGACTGCATGCGAAAGATACGCGCATAAAATACATATACCTTCATTCATACGCGATGCGCGAGCGATGACTCTGAAAAAGTCGCTTGACAAACATGCCCTGTTTATTCACCGGGAAACGTTATAGCGCGCGGTTATGGACATTCTAATGCCTGTCTGGACACTTTAATTATTCAGCGACTGACAGGAAACGCGAGGTTATTTTCGGAGGAAGAGTGTATTTCATCGAGTGATAAACCAAACGGAAGAACGCGATTTTACGTCGGTCGATCACAGAGACCGTTTCGTTCCTACCGATATAGTCGCATAAAGGCATCCGGAAAGGAAGAGAGCATGGCTGAGAGTAGGAGAGGCCTGCATAGAGAAGAGCAGCGAGCAAAAGGATGTGGGAGAGAGAGAAGGAGAGAGAGAAAGAGAGAGAGAAAAAAAGGTCGGCTTTGTAATGCAGAACGACTCGCGCTCGCGATCCCAGAGGCGGGCCCGGTTTCGGTGCGCCGACTTCCGGGGAACGGGAGAAAACGAATTGTCACGCGGATTGTCGCTTTGCCAAGATGAAACGCGAAGGTCGTAACCTTAACGAGACGGAAACCGTGCCGCGACGGAGGCGCGAGGGGGGGGGCGAGAGGAGTCGAGAGGAGAGCGGGGGAGGGGGTGGGATCGGTAAATTTAATTAACCCGGAGCTCCCCGCTGGGGGCTGCCGTTGTGCCATCGCCTGCGTATGAATTGTAAAACCGCGCCACGCGAATAACTCGGAAGGATATTAAAAAGAGTGCGCCGGAAGCGTAAATGAAATGCGACCGGGTTGTTGTTGTTGTATACGACGCGAGGCGGAGAAAAAAAAATCCCGCGCGAGAGAGCGGAAGAGAGGTGAGCCCGCGAGAGTGTCCTTTGATACGCCCGGTAATGACTCGTCGATTTCGCCCGCGCCAATTAACGCAACTACGACGTAAAATTTGCATCGCCCTCCCTTCCTCCCTCCCTCCCACCCCTCCCCCGCTGTGATCGGCGGTGAAAATAGAGACATCGCGAGCCACGCGTATCAGATCGTCATGGAGCGTACCGGCAAGCCGCATTCGCGACTTTTACGTTAATTACCCGGTGGTTTTGCATCGTGACAGGTCGCTCTGTCCGGACGTAATAAAGCGTCGCTATATTCATGTATACAGGCATGTATACAGGTTGTACCAAAAGCCCTGAGCATTTTTTTCCACTCGACAATAACAGATATACAAGCCGAAAAGAAGACCGCGTGAATATTTCAGTCAAGATGTCGACAGTATAAATTTGGAGTTTAAGAGTTTAATTTTAAAACTTTCTGGTGGCTGTAGACAGTTAAGTCTTGAGCTTTAATTCATTTGTAATATACTTTAATTCGGTAAATTAGATTAGAATAGCTTAGACGCTTAAATAATTTCTATACGGGGGAAAAATTAGAAGAATTTTCGTAACAAAACCTGCAATTTTCGTGAAAAAGTGCGCGACTTTTGACGCATCCTGTATACACATCGTATATCGAGCAAAATGCGATGCGCGATTTCGTCGGAACCTCCCCCTCCCCCTCCCCCTCTCTTGATTCCTTTGCATTTCGCACAACCGTAATCAACGACAATAACCATCGATCTTCCGAAGCTGCTGCGCTTCCTCCGGCTCGCGGAAAGACGGCGAGGAAAAACGTTCTGTAATCTTGATCGGGCTGTTGGGTCGTAGAAAGCGGCGATAAATACTATCAACCACGGCAGCTGACACGTTGAGCTACGATGGGCTGTGAATCTCGGGTTTTACCACGGGTGGCGAACATATATAGTCCCATCCATTGTCGAAGTTAATGGACGACTAAGGATATCTGCGTAATTCCGCGCTAACACAGGTTTAACCGCAGTACGCATCTCGAGACAAACTGCAGTGAAGAAACAACATTAAAATAAATGTCAATATTTGCGACAGAAATATTAGTATAAGATATAATGGCCAATTAATCATCTCTCTATCTTTCTCTCTCTCTCTCTCTCTCCCTTTCTCTCTGGACAATTTGTATTTTATATCGTCATACACATCACGTTTCATGTACTTATGTGGAGTAACCACGAAACCATTTGTCTTCTGTGAAATTAACAGTCAAATAGTCGTAATCGAAATCGGTCCGGTAATTTCATCGTTCGTTAATTCCATATGCGACGGAGCGATTTTCTGAATATTGAAATGGAATGGCGAATGTTACAATGTAAAGTTTTGACAACGCTGCTGGTCACCGGTTGGAAGAAGAGTATTAAATTAATGTCGAATACGAAAGCAGAAAGGTACGTGGGTTTTTCAAGGGGGATGAGGAGAAAGAGGAGGAGGAGGAGGAGAAGGGTAAAAACCTGGCAGCGGAATAATATGCGCAGCGGCGGCGGCGACGGCGACCGCGGTCGAGAATGCAAATGGCCGATGCAGCCCATTCGTGAAACGACGGTGACATTATAGTGACGTCGTGTTGACGTCAAGGCGACATTCAAATCGCGGATTCAGACGTCAAATAGCTTTTTTACCCGCGAAAAAATAGCGTATGCAAATCGCGCGCCCGCCGCGCCAGAAACGGCCGCCGGATTTTCTTTCATAAAATTCGCGCGCTACAAAATTTCCAGCTGGGAAATCTCTGTTACGCGTGTTTCAGGCTCGGGTTACTTTGCTTACTTTTCCACGCTCGCTGGTGCGCGAAATATCATCAGAGAACCGACCGGTTCTCGGGGTGGGGCGGGGTAGAGAAGATATTCCTATCAGAATTTGTAATTAAACTTTTCAAAGCTCTCTCTCTCTCTCCGCCGCTGATTCCGATATGTGCAGCGCGCGAATCTCGGATCGAGATGTAGCAATATGAAATATGGATTAATCGCTTTATTATAAATTCCCTCCGAATGTCATGAAGATGGGCGACAACGTTGTCGCGGTGGCCGGGAATCCGCGCGACAGTCGAATGAGAGCAGATTAGTATTACATTCTTTATTCAACTTTCTCGAATCCCTCGGCCTCGCTGCGCTGTTCTCATTACACCGCCGACAGTTACGATGACAGTTCGCGATTACATTGTTGAATAAATTAATTACCGTATCAGACACACGTTCAATCTTTTTCTCCACTCTGACCTCTCCGCCACTTTCAATTTATTTAGCAGGCTTTTATACGCTTTAGCTTATCGTATGGTACGCCATCCGTCCGCCGTCGGCTATTTATTTGCGCATTTAACAACTCTGATCGAAATAAAGGAGCTTTAACGCATTTCTATCGTCGTTAAACGGTTTTATTCCGCACGGGTTTTATTCTTTTCGCGTCTTTCCCTTCGTTTTCTCTCTCTCTCTCTCTCTCTCTCTCTCTCTCTCTCGGGCTGTTACCAGCCCTGAATGAATGTCTCCACCTCGCGTTTGATTGCGGCAATAAATACCAATTGCGTGATATATTTTTTCTTCTCTCTACATATCACTTCATTGCGGGCACTTAACGAGCTCTTGTTTGAGTACGCTAATTACTAAATGAAAAATGATCGGCGCGTTGTTGTCAGGAAATAACGCGGATGAGGCTCCGAGTGGCCGTCTAATAATTATGAAGATACCCCTGCGCGATTATTAATATTCATTAAAAAGTACAACAGCGAAACTCTTGCCTCCCGTCTCTCGCTCGCGGAAACGGGGACGAGAGAGAGAAAGAGAGAGAGAGAGAGAGAGAGAGAGAGAGCTCCGTTTAAGAAGCAATACCTTTAAAAATAATGTCGCCGCGTCATGTTCGGCTATGACAAAGAATAACCACCGCGATCGTAATGAGCGAATATAAGTTAGCTGCACCACCACAGTCATTATGCATCACGTTCATGTTCGTCTAGCCCCTTCATTTTTTTTGTTCTGCTCTGATATTACCTGCGTGCACGCTCCTGCGGTGATACTTTTCTCAACGTGAGAGAAGCCATCGGATATGGTTAACGAGTTCGCTCGACGCGAAGTCCGCGACTGAAAACTTTTGCATTGTAATATGAAGACGCGAGTCTACTATCCTCCTTGTCCGTCTTGAGGTGGGTACTCCTCCTATCCCTCTTTCTCTCTCTCTCTCCCTCTGCTCTTCACTTTTCTCGCTCTCCTTCTTTCTCTCTCATCTTCCTTCCGCAGCCTTTCGCTTCACCTCGTAGCTCGCCATAGACGCCAAAGACTTTCGAGCGCATCTTCCTCCACGCTCGTCACCAGTGACGGATTTCTCAATATTTCTCTTTGGGAGTTTCGCTACTACTTCCTTCACTTTAAAAAGATCCGTATTAGTTATAAGAGAGAGAGAGAGAGAGAGAGAGAACCGGGTAAAAAGCGGGCGCTTATTTATAACGCTCTGATAATTGTATTTTTATCAAAATATTTTATTCAGTTCAGCTTTTATGTTTCTCATATTTTAATTTTCATGACGCGCACTGCGGCTAACATTACCCTCGAATCCTCTTTTAAAAAATAAACATTTCCGACAATGTTCTCTCTGCCAACAACGTTTCACGCTTGGACAAATCCACATTTACTAAATCCGCTACTGTGTCGGCCCGCCCGTTTGTTCCCTCATCTCCGTCTGTCCCTTTAACGCGCGCGGTGACGTAAGACACTCGCGATAATTAGGCACGAGACTCCCTCTCCCGACGGTAAATACCGTTGAAAGTTCTGATGTCGTCGGTTCAAATCCCAAGTAGATCCAGCACGATACCTCTCTTAATCTCGCCCGAGTCTCCCGTTAATTTCAAGTAGAAATGCGGCGCGCCCGTGAATTGCACGGCCCAGAGGCGTCGTCGTTGAGCGTTCTTCAGGACATAACGGCGTCAACTTGTACGCCTTCCTTGAATGATAGAAACGCGGACAGACGCTCTCTCTCCTTCTCTTTCTCTCATTCTCTCTCATCCTCTCTCTCTCTCTCTCTCTCTCTCTCTCTCCCTCCTGGAGTTTCTATTATCCGTCCCATCCGTCATGAAGGCTTTGTCGCCTGATGCGGGCGTGTCGCTTGCGTGCGCGAGTCGTAAATCTCGCGCGAGGTGGTGCAGGCTATAGAATCTTCAAAGTTGTACGCTGTCAATTCCAACTCTCTGCCCTAGATAAGCGAAACAACACCTTCGGCTTTTGTCGTAACAAAATACAAGAATCACAGGTAATTGATGGTGCGACATCGGAAAACGCTGAATTCGCCTGCCTTCTGTCGAAAAGACAGCGCGATACTGCTCTTTAATGTTCCGCTGTCAATGTTTTGCATAAGTGTAAGAGTTACTTTTTATACGTGTACGTGAAATGTAGGATTTTTGTCATTTTTGTTATGCATGCAATAAGAAATGTAATCAGTCATAATTTCATACATGTTAATAACATTATACTATGTTTCGTTGATCAAAGCAAGTGATATGTATGGTTTATATATTCGCGTGCAAAAAGTAGGCAACTTCAACAACAATGTACGGCCGTAAGTAATTCAAGTTAATTAATGTAAGGGTGCGTACTGTCCAACTACAGAGATTACCGCGCGTTCTAAATAAACGGTCGTGCCTGTTAAGAAAATCCATTACGAAAATCCTTTACTGGTCGACTCAGAGAAAAAATATAGTCCTCCTAACTTTAAATGTTAATAGATTTATTGTTATACAAGAACGTTATCGTATATATATTGAATATTAATCGCATTTCCATCCTGACTTATCTTGATTTTGACCGATGACATTCTAAAAATACGCCATGTGTTGATAACGAGCGACCTTGAACGATGCAGCGTCGTTCTATGCGCAACGTAGGTAAATGCAAAGGCCACGATACTTCGCGATGTTCGTTCACGCGATGCGGTATGCCCTTTAAAAGGCGAGGTATTCGCTAGATAGAGCAGAAGATTTCATCGATAAGGTCTTAAGTATTAGCGAGCACGCGAAATACACGGAAGTGTCGGGAAGATTCGTCGCGAGAAGAGCTCGAGTACACGATGGAACGTCCCTCCCGTTGGCACACACGAGAGTTAGTTGCTCGAAATCGATTTTCCGCGCCGAGCATACTTCGCCCGAAGCTTTGTATTTTAACTTAGCCATTGTAACCAACCTGTATATATATATATATATATATATATATACATATATATATACACGGAGCGATACCTGGTGTAATACAGCACGATCGTAATCGAGTACGTATCACCGGAACGTAATGTCCAACGGGACCCACTTTGGCGAGCGCGCGGAAGTAGTTCCGCGTTAACTGCAGCCTTCTGTACGAAGTTCTAAACAGCCGATAATGGCAATCTATTAATCGCGGTATGTAGTCAACGATCGATGGGGACTGTAATCCGCGGATATGTCGGCCCCGTAGTAACATATACGACCAATAAAATCCAGTTACGCTGTTGTGCAGAGGTATCAATAACTGCGGCTAAATGGCCATCTTAAAAGCATCTCACGTAGTTTTAGATTTTTCCATTTGTTAAATATTTCAATGGGCAAACGCATGAAACGAGAATAATTTTCACAGAGTCGAACCAACGGTCGAACAATAAAAACAGCTTTTTATTATGGAGATATTTAAATGGCAGCATTATTTAAAAACTTGAGCTGCTTCGATATTTATGAGAAATATTATTATTTGTATAATTAATAATTTTTAATGATTAACTAATGATTTTATCGCAGAAATCTATATTTGATACGTTGCAGCTTTTCTGTGTAATTTTTACGATAAGATAGCCAAATGAAATTTTTATCTTAAAACTGTCAAAAGAAATAAAAATTATCTGGATCTTTTATTATTAAGATTTCTTATACATTTTACAAACATTTGAATGCTGTACGATTTTACAATAATTGAAGTTTTAATTTATTGAAATTTTATTAATAGTGTCTCAAAAAAATTGTATTTTAATTGAAACATGTATACTACACAAAAATTGTTATTTAGTAAATTAAAAGAGTCAATGATATCGAGATTTAAACCAGGTGCTTGCATGCATTTCAAAATTAAAAGTAAAACGAGAGTAATGGAAATTGTAGAAAGAGGAAATGTATTACTATTAATGTCGCATGCTAATTTCAAAAATTGGGACAATCGGTCGTGAAATTACAATCGTGGACTACACAGTGTTTTATTATAGAACTAAAGCCGGAATTTTACCATAGATTTTACAAATAAAATGTGTGCGATTTCGGCAAATATTCGAATTGGAATAATGACAATATATAGGATAATACACATATATTGATGGTAGGTCCATTTATATTTATTGTGTTTATTATATATATATATATATATATATATATATATATATCAATGTTATATAGTATTTAAATACGTGTAATCGACATTTTAATAACATTCTCAATTTTAATCTATACAGCGGGTTCCAACAAATTTAGATCCGGCAGGTCTGGCAGTAATGTTATGTTAGTGATGGCAGTATCTGGAAACAATACCAGCACAACTGAGAACACTCCAGAACGTGCAGTTGCATTAGTAAGCCCCGCAGGTTCCAACTCATCATTACAGCCAGCTACAGA
>NW_012026862.1:185689-188862 GCF_000956235.1 Wasmannia auropunctata
GTGCTCTTCCGATCTTATACAGGATGTCCCGAAATTCGCGAATCAAAATATCATAGCAAGAAAGTCTTCAAAAAATTAAATAAAAAAGTTACTTGTAAATTTTTAATTTAAACAGTAGTTTTTGAGATATAAGAGTTTAAATTTAGCCAATTATAGATTATGATTAAACAGGAACATGTTTGTGAGCGCATCGTGTTAGTGGTCGCGCACTTCACGCGAGTGCTAATCTATATTTGGCTAAATTTAAATCCTTATATCTCAAAAACGCTTAAAATAAAAAGTTACAAATAACTTTTTTACTTAATTTTCCGAAGACTTCTTTGCTATATTTTGATTCGCGAATTTCGGGATATACTGTATATATATTGCCGTAATAAAATTCACTCACAAAGGAATACGATCATTTTGTGCAAATAAAAAATTATTTATAAATTAGAGAAGTGCTCTGTTCATTTGCAACTTAATAAAAGCAAGTCATAAGCGTTTCTTTTTAATTAGCAACATTAATCATATGAAGATCCAAGTTTCTTTTTCTCCTTTCACATGCGATTTGATTATGTTTCAAGAGCATCTTATAGATGGAATCGCTACGAGGGAGTTCTAGGAAGAGGCGGAGAGCAATGAAGCGATGAGAGAACGACGAAGTGGTCCAATAAGCAACTATAGATTCTACGAGTCTCTCGATTCTCTATTGTTTTCGAGAGCATGAGAGACTGAAGCGCTCGTATGACCATTCAAGACTTCCGCGATTGTTTCGCCTTTCGGCAACAATCGGATTGTGCGTTATAATCCACGCATAATGAATCGTATACAGGCTGTTTCAAAGATTAATTCTGTTAGAATCAGTAGAAGTCAGAGAGATAGGGAGACAGCGGGAACTGGCAATCGTTATAACACGCCCTGGGACTTGTTAATCGTATTACGTAATCGTTCATATATTAAAAGATTTCGATGATTTTCAAAATCGAATTCCCAAGGTTGCAAATGAATAATACAATTTTTCGCCCGCCGCACAGTTTTCACACGGTTTTCGCATAGATCCGCTTAACCACAATCCGTGTAAATAATTAAATAAAGTCCGTAATCCTGTTGTGATGTCTCGACATTGAAACAGCCGGCGCAGCCGGCGGATGCGCGAAACACCGTACACGCTTCACGGGATAGAATGTTCTTCACGTAATAACGAACTAACTGCATTATTCGCTGTAACGTGATTTAATATCTTGGCACAACTGTACGTTGCTAGGAACGCAAAGACAATCCTATTACAATGCGCCTGGCAAGTTCCAGTTTCATGTATCAAGGTGAAACAATGGGATCGAGGATTTCGTGGGATCTTTACGTATCTGGCGCCGGGGAAGGAGAGCAAAATTCCCGTTGTATCCTCGCAACTTCTCGCCGTCGAGAGAAGGAGAACGCGGCCGGTAGGCCCGCGGCTGCAGCGGCGCGGGCGCCGCGTCGGCGGTGTGACGTCTCGCGGCACACAGCTACCGGCCTACCTCGGACGCGCGCATTAAAATCGCGCGCGCAACTTACGGCCCGGGCTAAATTTATCCGCTTTAAATACTGAACATTCCCCGCCGCACGGTGGAAAACGCCGCGGTCGGTCGTGCCGTACTGCACTGCAACGTACGGCCGTACGTTGCGCTCGTTTATAGAGCTCGTCGCCGCGTTATTATCGCGACCGGAGAGTTACGAGCAGCGTCCGGTCGTGTGCCATTGTCGGGGTTCCGCCGAGCCAGACCTCGACTTCGGCCAGGATGGCCGAAACTTCCCCGAAGCCCGGGTCAAAAATAATTCATTGACGAAGCTTCGAAACTATAAACTTAGCAAGAGACGGAATTCTTAAATATGAATACTTTCGCCGTGTTCAGACTCATTTATTCGCGACATATTTCAACAGCGACTATAAAATTCTTTTTATATAATAAAAAATAAATATTTTATCAAAAAGTTTTTAAAGTTTTATTCCCATAATCAATTTTTTTAAATAGTATTATATGTAATGCTCTTAATGCTCTTAAATAATACAGTGGAATGTAATAGAATATTATGTTTTATTCATATTTAGTTGATACAACCGGAACACATGACTCTACGTGGAAGAATAAATCGGTAATGTAAAAATGTTTCTACGAGGCTTTATTTTTAAACAGATTTGATTTAAAAAATTCGAAGAATATTTCTTACCACCTTTTTAAACTCGATATAAACTTTTAATTAATAATAATAAACTTTTAATCTATGGAGATATAAATCAGCGACGAGAAAGTCGATATATTCCAACAGCGACTATAAAATTCTTTTAAATAATAAGAAGTAAATATTTTATCAAAAAGCTCTAAAGTTTTATTCCTATAATCAATTTTAAAAAAATAGTATTATATGTAATGCTTTTAAAACATAATGAAATGTAATAAAATATTATGTTTTATTTATATTTAGTTACAAATTAGATACAAATTCGATAACCTGTGTTAACTATTATTGCAAAATGTTGTTAAAACTGAAAAAACATGCGTTAGTGTTTTTACAAAATATAAATTTTATCTTATCAAAAACAAAATTTTTTAGAAAAAATATTTTGTTACCATTTTTTACTTATTTTTAAAATACAGCATTTCAAATTGCATCAACAATGGCTGCAAAATTGGCTGTTTTGCGTATTTTGGCTCTATGCTTTGTGTATCCAATTTCTCTTTTATTATTATTTCATGTTCCATTTTAATATAATTTATATTAAAAATCATTTTTAAAATTACGTGCATATTATTTTCTGCAAACTACGAAAGAAGAGAAAGTCTGTCTATCCATCTCCTTTTCCTTCTCTCATCTCTCGTCCTGTAAACTTTCTGACCGTATATATAAGAGCGATGCGTATAGAATCCCCGACTTTGAAGGATTCTCAAAAACGCCGAGCGCGCGGAGGGTCTTTTTTATTATATTAAATTGAATACCAAGATTCCTCGCGTTCCTCATATCGATCCCCAGGCTAGGCGCGTCGCGCGGACGCGTCTTCGAATCGGACCATCCGCGTCGTTTGGTGGTAGTCGCGAAGTCCCTCAGCAAATTGTTCGAGGGAAGTTTACTCGGGATCCCTGGGATATCTCTCTCTCTCTCTCTCTCTCTCTCTCTCTCCCCCGGAAAGGGCGGCGCGCCACCGCTATTCTGCG
>NW_012026862.1:188882-195565 GCF_000956235.1 Wasmannia auropunctata
GGGGGGAGGAGAGGGGGGAACCGAACTTGACGCGCTTATCGCCGCTCTGGTTTTCCGGAAAGAGCCAGACGCGCCGGACGATTCCGGTGAATAGCCGGCGGAGTTTTTCTTTCCGGTCAGCAAGTAGACGAAGCCTCCGTGACGGGTCCGTCCGGAGGCCTCGCGGCGGAGCACACGCGTCTCGCCAGATCCGTTAAATAGACGCGGGGAGGGAGTGCGCGGCGCGCACACACGGCGCGCGGGATATATATACGCGTGGCCGCAAATATTTGCGGAGCGCTTTCGCGAAGTTGCCGTACGTACGTTGCAAGGCAGTTTCTGGCCCTTCCCTCCCAAACGAGGAATCCGTTTGCCTTCACCGAGTAATCACCGAGTGTATACCTCAACGGCGCGGCGCGGCGCGGCGCGGCGCGGCGGCGGGCGCGCGGATCGATCGATTCGACACGGGGAATCGGTGCGAGGCGACTCGGTCGAGCGCGCGGTGTCCGAAAGGGGGATTTCCGCGTAGGAATGCGGAAAAGGCATCGTTAGGCCACCTTTATTGATATCGATCGGCAGGTTAAACCCTTGATATAGTACCGGAGTGTAGCAGCGCGCGTAACACAGTTTTTAATTTTCCATAATACAATCTCCTTGCACGCTGAAATCTTAATTCGCAAGATGCTTTTAAAGAGAAATATTCCTCCTTGCCTTTTATTCTCTTCCATTTCCAATATCCACGCCGAAATTTCTTTTCGCGATGTGAGTATATATATATACGCTATTAGCATCCTTCCTCTTCGGTATGAATAATGAATAAAGTACGGATACTTTTCTCTGGATGCTGCGTCTCCGCGCAGATATATCCGCCTCGCTCCTCGTCGGCATTGCAGAGAAATCGAGAAACAAAGGGGGAAGGGGAAAAAAGATACACAACGAAGCGGGGGGGAGGAACTGTACGACACTCGGGAGAATCGTTTCTCCTGGCGGATACGGAGTATACGCATTAAAGGCATTTTGATATTATGCAAATGCGATTAAGCGCACGGAAGGTAACATGGCGCGTTGTCGTTCCCCATGGTCTCCTCTCCGGGATACTTTCAGAAAAAGTGTCGGCACCGCCGCTGCCGCGCGACGCGCACCGTTATCGGCCGTATTCCACGGTAAACGCCAGAGGATCTCCGTACTGCCGTGCTGCAGCTCGCGAAACGCCGCGCGGCAACGAGTATAAAGTCGTTCCGGCGTATGGCGACCGTACCGCGATAGCCTCCGTGTACATAAAATCGCTGCTCCGATCTGTAAATCTATTTCCGACGATAATCTGTCCAGCGCGGCGAGACGAGACTCGCGCCCGACTGCGCGACTCAGCACGTATACCTTTGATCCCTTCTCCCGTGCCTGATCATGCCTTCTATATTTGCAAATTGTGCCAAATGACGTGATCAAATAGAGTTAGTTCGAGGACTTTAATTTTTAAGATGAAGAGATTGGAATTCTAATTTGGAATAATGACATTTTGCAAGCAATTATCGGCGCGGCGGCACTTCACTATATTATGCCATAGTTTCGTTGTCCTTTTTTCTTTTCTATTTTAGAGAAATAAAATATTCCCATTTGTAATTCCACCTTTCAATCTTTCCCTCTCTTCTGAAATGTCACGCTGTAAAGATAACTGCAACTGGCAGCCTTTCAGACAACTATATTGGCCAACAATTACCGGCATGTAAACGAGTTCTCAACAGTCAACAAGTGCTAGCCTCAACTCTATTGGCCAACAAAGTTGTGAGTTTAGAGTGAAATTCTTTGTTGTCCAACTAGGAACCAATGTAAATAGCAGACAGACCCGAACGTATTCTAGATGCGCCCGAATATCCATTAACTGTATCGTAATATGTAACGCAAGTCAGCCTGCAAGTGAAGCCCCATGCATTGTCCGCGATAATAAATGCCATAAAATGTAAGTATAAATTATTCCCAAAACTACACGTTCGTAAAGACAGGTTCCGGCACACTCCACTGATTTTACATTCTTCAATCTCAATTTATTAAATTTTCTGTATATGAACTATTTTCTTCCCCGCGCAAAGTTTTCCGTCGGTCGTTCCCTTCCATTTTACAAAATTTGCAATCGCTGTGCGAGTGTCACGCACAATAGCCAAATCACACGGTTATGAAAACATATAGAAATATTGAGCGTAACATTTCGCCTTTCCGTTTTCCAAAACCGGGCCGCTAATGGAGCCGCGATGGTAATGTTTGGTACAACGCGTCAGGATACAGTTTAGCAGTTACGCTAAGCGCGGAAACCTTTTGCCACGGCCTGGAGCACACGCGAATTTACCTCGGGCAAAATATTATGCATATATATATATATATATATATATATATATATATATGTGTGTGTATGTATATATGCTCCGGAAGTGGATCCTGTAATGTGTTCGCGTATCGATCAATGGTACGTTATGGGACGCGTAGGATATTAGAATACTTCGCATAACGTTGGGGTTTATACGGAACGCCCTGTACGCGTCCACATACGAAACGCCGACATTCCATCGATGCCCGAAATGTACCTATTACGACGACCACGAGCCCGCGGCTCGGTGGCCGCAGCCACGGCGAATCGCGCCGGTCGAACGTGACCTAACCAGAAGCTAACCTCGGGTCAAAACGGGCCTGAAAACGTCGAGCTGAAATAAACCTCGCGTCTCGTACGCGCGCGTTTATCGGATTTAGGGAAAATGCGAGCACGGGCCGTGTGCAATACAAAAATCAGCGGGGGAGGGTTGCGGAGCGCGGGGTGGAGGTGGAGAGAGGGTGGGTGGCAGCGGGGAGGGTGAGGATCTGGAGCGAGAGCTACGTCCAACACGTGTGCGCGGTCTACTTTAAGTGTGGCACCGTATTTAGGGTGCACCTTAAAATTTATGGACCTCGCCCGTGTTTCCGCTCTGAAATCTTCATACGTGGGACCCGGCAAGGAGCAAGAAAATTTACTACGTCAGGCCGAAAAAATATACAGGTACACGTAGACGCGATTACGTACTTGTATATTTTTCGCTGATAAAACTTTGATGTTGTGCAATTAATCTCCCATGCGGATGGATCAAGTGCGCCGAGGTAAACAAATATAATATAAACGAGCGTAAACTGCTATATAATAGTTCATTAACGGTGTATGAAATTCGAGCTATTGTTTCCCAAATTGCACTCGATATAAGCACGGGTCTCGGGCTCGTCCCGATGTTGAATCTCATCATCTTGAAATAAAAGCGAAAACTTTGCAATTCGCAAAGCGACGCTGATCTAATGGGAAAACTTCGACGCGATCGCGTCGCGTCGCGTCGCGAACCGACGACGACGTCAACGATTTACACGGAAATAAAGTTACACGCTTCGTTACAAGCCAAGCGCTGCGGCGGCGCGGGTCTTAAAATACGACGCAACGCACGTTGAACCGTTAGATCGTAACTTCACACGTGCGACGACCGGGTATACGCGGGTTCCGCGAGAGAGGACGAGAGTAGGAAATCTGACGTTGTGCGGTTGCCAAGCCATTTTCCTGTCATTCCTGACAGAATTACCACCTCAGCGTGTGTCTCACGAGCGTCCGCCATTTTTAACTAACAAAAACGAAAAACAGCTATATGAATTATCAATGAATCAATCGGTGAAACGCGCGAGCATAAATCAAGCTGCATTGCGTACTAAACGTTTCGCGAAAATAATAATGGAGCTATGTTCACACCCAGTCCCAGCGTTGATTATTATTGTTAAATGCGCGTCAGCCGGCCTCCGCGCAATCATATTGCATAACCGCCGTCGCCGGTTTACCGCGGCGCGCAGGAGTTCTTCTATTTTCATCATACGCACCGGCGCGGCGGCGCGGCGGCGGTGCTTATACGACGGCAGGTAAACGTACTGTAAAAGATATTCAAGGGGGAGGACCCCGTGTGTGTTCCGCGCGATAGCACGCGTGTGTTTAACTTGGGTGCCCCCGCGCCCTTCGCGGTGCGCGAAGGTAAGTCGGGTGAGCGCGGCCGCACCGCATCGCGCCGCGGCAGCGTGGCTGCATAAAGTCGGAGCAATAAAAATAGTTGTAAAAGTCGGGCGTATCTCGGCTCAATTTATGCTAATAGAGTTGGCCCTGGTCTGGTTGAAGATGCATTACGTTTATCGTGCCGTGCACGCTCCGTGGAAAACGAAGCCGCGAAGTCGCCTGTGGATGAGAAGACGCGCGCGATGCCGCGAGCGGGTGACCGCGCGCTCTCTTTGCGCTCTCCCTCTCTCTCTCTCTTTCTCTCTCTTCTCTCTTTCTTTTTCTCTCTATCTCTGTCTCTCTTCCGCGTGGCCAAATCGATCCGCGCCCCGTTCCACGCGAAACCTCGCTTTCACCTTGTTCGCGTATCACTTCGGCTTAATCTTCGGGCAGGTGCAATTGTACGCCGCTTACCGTCGTAAGGCTGTCACTCTCTTGGAAATCGGGAGGGAATATTCTTTTCTTTTAATTTTTTAAGAAACGTCCTCCTCGTCTACGCCACGGCCAAGCCTCTCGTAATAAGTTCCAATTGCGGTCAAGTATTTTGTTTGTAATTTGGAACGTAAATTTATGTTTCGAGAAAACTACATATTCGCCGACCGATTCCATTTACGACGCGCGGTACGTTTAATTTCGCTAATTATCCAAATGCGCCGTGTAATTCCTTATACATTTTTTTTAACCAGTTATTCTGCGTATAATTGTCGCGTTTCAAGCGCACATTAATCTCTACTTATTCTCATTAAGGACGATCACGTCAATTCCATTTTGTATCAATACCGCGTTCGCAATTATTCTAATTGCCGCTTAGTTAGCTCGTTATTATTTCGTCATTATTGCGTATTTATTTCTGTTTATGTCTCTCATCGCTTAATCAATGTATTATATGACATTTATGTCGCTTAAACATGCGTAATATCCTAGAGCAGTGATTCCCAACATATTTTTTTTGCTTGCGAATCATTTTTAATATACTGTTGATATATTTTTATCAGGAACCTACCGAGCATTTAAAAACTTTTATACTTTAAAGAGAACATATTAATATATATTTTTACTAGAATAAAGATATATAATGAGATTACGTACATTACGTAGATATTAACGATGGTATTTCGCGTATTAAAATATGTCCGGCTTGGGTACTTTATGGGGTTTGCGAGCCACTGTTGGACCACCTTCGTCCCGTATAGCATATTAAACGACCTATATGTCTATATCAGTCTATTTTCGCGTTGTAGCAAACTGGAACAAACTCGCTTAGCTAGCTTTATACAGTACGAACACTAATTATTTCAGCGAAAACATATTGGCATATTTGTGCAACAAAACGTATTGTATCGAAAATTACTGTCGAGGCAGGGGTCAGTTTCGAAAATGTTATTACAAGGGAACAGTTGTCGATGGCGATCGGGTTTTTTTTACGATTTTCTGACTGGATGGCAATCGTACGCCATGCGCATACTGATGAGTATGCCGGAGTAACAATGGAACTTCAAGGGAGAATTCGCCACGCTATGCGCCGGGAGTGCCGCGCGTTTGTCTCTAAAAGTCAGACGAGCACCAGACCGAACACTGGCTGATGGGCAGATCGCTTGCGATGGGCGTCGCGCTAAGTACGTTCCCAGTTCGGTCGGAAGTTACCGCTGCGAAGTCGCGGATTCCGCTTCGCAACGAGCTATTATTTATTGATCCTCCCCTTCGAAGCGGAGCAGCATACGTTTTTTCCTGTTTATATCACTCGAGAGTCAACGAGGCTCTCCGCGAGAGTCCATCAGGTGGAGGTCTCGCATCCCACAGGAAAGTAACGACAAATATTTATGTACCGCATTCATTGGACGACGTCACGTCGCAAAGTTTACAATATTCCGTGGTTCTACGATTTAGAGATTCCTCGATTTTACCGCTTCCCTCTAGCGCTAGGCTTACTATATAGGAATTGAAATATCGTCGGATTAAAATACGGCTCGATACGTCGAATTAAGGTGCGCCCGGGAAGAGATAGCCCGAGCAAACGTTTTCGTCGCGATCTGTTTCCGCGCTGTGAGCGATTTTCGCAAGGAGGAAAGGATATCCTCTCTCTCTCTCCGCGTCTGCGGTGCGGTTCAGTGACCGTCGTCGTTCAATCTCCAGGCAAATTGAATTTTTTCGGAGATCAAAGAACGCGGAATATAACCGGTGCGACGGGACGGAGGGAAATATCCGTCCTTTAGGCTTATAGAACGGGACGATCCTTCTTTTATGCGGAAGACGCAGCTAGCTCTTGTGGATGCGCACCGGAAGGACACCGGAACGCCACGTGAAACGTTCCAGTCCGTTGATCGGTCTTATCCAGATTATCTTGTCGAAGAACACGCGCTGCACGGCTCTCTTCTCTCTCTCTCTCTCTCTCTCTCTCTCTCTCTCTCTCTCTCTGTCTGTCTTTCTATCTCTTGAATGTCCCACAAGTACTTCTATATATCCCCCATACTTGACTACCGGTCCCCTCGATCTTATTATACTGTAGTAGCATAGATTGAAAACTGATCTCTTGACAGAACCGACGACGAAACTGCTACTTTCTGAATAATTAATGAAACGTTCTTTATGTAGTATCCAAGGAAGCGTTGGGACATAAATTAAAAAAACAGACTAAGGAGAGGCAATTAGAAGCAACACTATATCT
>NW_012026862.1:195585-260364 GCF_000956235.1 Wasmannia auropunctata
CTCTCTCTCTCTCTCTCTCTCTCTCTCTCTCTCTCTCTCTCTCTCTCTCTCTCTCTCTCTCTTTCTCTCGTGTGTGCGCTCGCGCCCGGCACTTGACATTCCCGATGAAAATAGCGAAGCCAAGCCGACGCCGCCGGCGGCGGCGGGGCGATGAGGACCGGGGAACATTTGTTACGAGGATTGTGAAACAATCGATATCCCAATTGTCGCAGCAATCATGCCGCGAGTTCACGTCGCGCCGTCGTGTCGATTTGTGTCGCCAAGCCGATTTCATAAAACGGGGCTCTATGTTTATTAAACACGGTATCCCCGGGAGGGACAACTCGAAATTTTTCGCGATTTTCATTCCGCTCGACCACCGAAACGCGCCGGTGTGTACAATATATGTACACGCTTTTACATTGGTTTTAATAGTTATCGCGACGTTTTTTGGGTGTTTCATCGAAAAAAATGACATGGCACCGCGCGTGCAATTTTTGAGAAATTCTAGCCAAATGCATCAGGCATATTCAAGTGTATTAGGTTTCTTTTTTTTTATTTATTTTCCGGCCTTCTATCTTTTTTATCTACGTAATGCGACTGCCATCGACAGCGCGACAATAACGTTGTGATTAAAATCTT
This sequence comes from Wasmannia auropunctata, assembly GCF_000956235.1. Taxonomy (NCBI): domain Eukaryota; kingdom Metazoa; phylum Arthropoda; class Insecta; order Hymenoptera; family Formicidae; genus Wasmannia; species Wasmannia auropunctata. The sequence goes on from NW_012026862.1 coordinate 196,207, forward strand.
CCCCGAGTGGAGGGGAAACAAGTTGTTATCCGAAACGAATGCTGTCGTTTTTACTTCTGCTTCGCGAGGTATATAAGTACGCGGCCCGGTTTTCCAATGCGCTACCTCTCATTACGCGTTTCAACGAGGGGGCACATATAGGTCTCCCTATTCTCCCTCGAACCGTATAACGTTTGGTACCCGGTATCCCATTGAGTGCCGCGCACGGTGCAGCTTCCACGATGTTGATACTATTGCCATCATTGTGCGCGCACCTGCCCGAGTTCCGCCGAAGATGCGAGAAAAGAGCAAAGCCGGATATACAGTCCGTAATCCGGCGAGGACGACGTGAAAAATCGCCCCGACGTATTTCAACAACAAAAAACCGAAAAATCGCGTCGCTTGTTGGCAATTACGCTAAACTCGTGCCAAATTAACGCTTTAGAAAAACTGTTGGCAATTTTTGTCACGATTTTTTCCGCTTTTTTTTAAGCTATTGCCGCGTTTAGGCGACGCTTATTGACACACGCAATATTTTTAGTCGCAATATTTGTTTCGAAAAATTATTAAAAACGTGTTGCCAAAAACACTCACAATTATATTGGATTACATTTGGAGTTGTTTTCTTGTTGCAGTTCGAAATACAACGTATGCATTATGAGATGTACGAATTATTGAAACTCTAAATTATTATTGTCGAGAATTGATAGCCAGATTAATATAGATATTACGATCCACGAATAATTATTTTCGTGCCAAAAAGCACGAATTTAATACGATAAAAAGGATATACTTTGGACATAGATTCAAATATAAAAATTGCGAAAAAGGTATGCTAAATGTAAATCACTCTAATCGAGAATTTCCGAGGTCAAATTTTATCATATCACGTCCAAGCTCAAGGGCCCTTATACTTCTTAACTATATTTATTTTCACGCCAGAAAGCACAGTATTCGATACGACAAAAAATATACTTCGAACACACTTTCGAATATAAAATTGGCGAAAGAGGTATGCTAAATGTAGATCACTCTAATCGAGAATTTCCGAGGTCAAATTTTATCACATCACGTCCGAGTTCAAGGACCCTTACACTTAATGAGATAACACCAAGTTTGACATCGCGTCGCACTTGGCATATCGTCCGCGGATAAATCCGCGCGCGACTAACAGAACGCGCCCGAAACTTGTTCGCGATAAAAACTTATCGGGCCGCCACGCCACGGTGCACAAGTAAGTTGTTGCCGAATTCGGGCGTTCTCGTAGAGAATTTCCTATGCCGCGAGTCCATGGCGGTGCGGGCGCGGCGGCGGCACCCCCCAAATCCCAAACCGAAACCCCGGGAGGAAGCTCCTTCAAGTATCGTGCAATTTGTAAAAGTGCATCGGTGCGCGAGTCCATCGTCCAAATGAAAAGCGAGTGCTACGTGGGCGCCCTTACGCCGCGCGGCGCCGCCTATACCATCTTCGCCTTTTACGTCACGCCGCCGCGCCGCGCCGCGCCGGCTGCTTCCCCGTGTACGGGCCGAGTTAATTAAGGAATACCTTTCACGTCGAAGCTAATATACCCCGTATAGATCGAAGACGGCGGTCTAAACGCGGCCCGGAAGATGGAACGTCAGTACAATTTGTTAAGTAACAATAGACGCGTTTAATACCGTTCGCCTTCTTATTCAGTTGCGAGGAAGAAACTTCCATTTTGCTGAAATATTCATTCGCAAGGATACTTGACGTCAGATACTTCAAAATAGCTTCAAAAATAACTTAATATAACCTCTACCAATCAATACTAATCGTCTTATAATTTTTGGATAACTAATTCCTCGATTTGCGAAAATACTTTATTTTATAATTATTCATGTACATACTTACGCCAGATGCGATTTTCCGTAATCGGTTTATGTAAGATTTATATATGGAAAATAAAATATCGACTGCTCGTATGAATATGCAGACACGGAAAATAAGAATAATTCAACGGATTTGGCTCAAATTCCGAGGAATAGATTCTTGAAATTTTATTACTATTTTTATGAATATTATATTAACAATTTTGCAATATCCAACGAAGTAGTAATTCGATTTGCTAGAAACTTTAACGTTGTAAATTCTTTAACATATATTACAGACGCATAATGTATAATTTACAAAGTTACGGCAAAAATGTAATGTGAATGTAATTGCATGGAAATTTTTTTAAAGTACAAAACCAGAAAGAAGCACGACTTAAAAATAGACTGATAAAAACGCATGACAAAATACAGTATAAAAAAAGGAAATGTGTATTACAGACGGAATTTTAAGAAGGAAGATCCTTTGAAAATTGATCGCGAGAATCGTCGTAGATCCGCGAAGAAAGCGAAAGCGCGAAGGACGAACGGTGAATCGTGCATAACAGCCCCGGGGCAACTCTGGTAACTCCGTCATTGCCGTCGGAATAGTCATCTTTTCGCGACTTACAGCTTGCGAAGGCAATTTCCAATTCCTCATTGTCGTCGTGCACGACGGTAGCAGGGGGGGGGGGGGAGGAGGGTGTACGACGGGCTCTGGATCTTTGAACCTGTCCCATCGCCCGTTAATGATCGGGTGCTGCAAATGCTATTGTTCCTCGAGTGACGCTTCTCGATGCGGAGGACGCGATAACAAGTGCCGACTGATGCGACTGGCGCGGGAGGATATAAAACGGACAAAAGGGCGGGGGGAGGGAGGGGTGCGGAAAGGCGAATGGAAAAAAAGGGAAAAAAAGAAAAAAGGGGAGAAAATTACAACGAGGCGACTTTGTAATCGCGCACTTCCTCCTACGATGCCATTAACCTAACCGGGCCGTTCTCACGGGCTGTTAATACCGCGCGCGGAGTCACTATACGCGGAGCTGCGCTATTTAACGTCGCGCGGAAGGAAGCTATTGCGGAGACGCGACGTACAAACGTTGACCTTTGCTCTTTAAAACGGCCCCGTTCGCGAGAGAGAGAGAGAGAGAGAGAGAGAGGGGGGTCGTAAGGTATTTTTCTCAGCCCTCCCCTGGGATTATATTAGATTGGTAAGTGGATGTTTTTCACGCGAATAGAGTACCATTTTATTTATACGTCGCGATGGATTTCAGCATCTATTTAGACATTAAGATGTCTTAATAAGTCGAGAAAGACATTATAAGACGTCTCAATAACTTAAGTTAGCGACTGCAGTTTATTTTCATATTTCTATTGAAGGACGTAATTAGACGCGATCGAATCGGCAAATTGGAAAACGGATACCAAGAGAGTCTGTGTCTGAATTTCCTGTTCTTCCATCGGGAATTAGCTTCCGTCGTGAGATATAATCATCGTGCGTGCGTGCGGAAACTCGTTCGCATGGACGCTCGCTCGCAATGACTCGCGGCATTTATCATCGTCGCGAGAACGAGTGTTATACACGAGCAGTAATTTCGCGAAACGACGGTCTCCGCCGGGGCGTCTCATTTCTCCTCCCGTTCGCCAGTATCGAAACGGGTTTCGCACGACCAGCAAAAGCTGAGTTTTCTGATCATCCGACGGAAATTCCTGAGATATCGCGAAACGCGCGAGCGGACAGATAAATCAGTACGGGATACACATCTACCAAATCTGTTAAACTTTGACGAGCGCACATATATATTCGCTGATATATCAAAATCTCCAAACATCCTAAATGTCTTCATTCCCCCGAGTGAGTTTCGCTTTGCTTCAGAAGCTGTGCACGTGGGAGTTCGCCGATAAGGTGTCCGCAAAGATATAAGGTATCTTGTCGCGAAAAATTCTTACAACGTAGGAAGAAAATTTTCTATTTGCGCACAATGGTTACGTAGCGAAGCACCCGGATGACGGGGAAGCGAAGAATCTCGCAGCACTTCTATTTCTCAGACGATACACAAGCAGGGGGGGGGGAGGTGGAAAGGAAGGGGATAAGGGAGGGACGAGAGGGAGGAGGGAAGCAGGTAAGTGGAGTGCTGATACTCGATCGTCTCACGTACCTTCCGACGACAACGAGGATGACGACGACGTCGTCGTCGTCTCGCGCAACCAACTATTCCATGCACGTTTCATGAATCATAGGTATCGACAGGGGTATCGACATTATCCCGCTAAATCATTTTGGGATGGTTTCACGCGCGAGATTGTACGGTATCCTCTTAATGAAGCGTGGTAACTCCGCGCTCGGGCCGCATCCGTCTTCGCGCGCTTTCACCCCTTTCTCCATCGATCACGTATCGTAAAGCCAAAGTGATCTCTCTCGGTTCCCCGTCTAATCGCGCGCCGCAAACGACACCGCCGCCGCCGGCGCCGGTGCCCGAATTACCAGCAGCCCAGCAGTGTTGGCCTCTACACGTCACGCGCGCCCATAGATAACCGCGCGCGCTCAGGGCTTTAACGAGGCCGGTCGACCAGATCGAGTTTCTAACCCGGACGCGGCTCGTGTTCCATTGACCGCGACGTTATTGGCTTTCTAGAGAGACAACGGCGATTCCATAATTTTCATTAAAGCCTCGGTAAGCCTACTTTCGCGCGAGCGGGACAGGAACGTATTTAATGGACACACCGGCGCCACTTTCGCCATTTTACGCGTGACTCGGTTTTCGTTGACCAAAAGCTATAAGAGAAGCAAGTTTAAAAACGAGTTTAAAAATGTATCTTTGTTTATGCAAGCTGAAAAAGCAATCGGTGTGTGTGTGTATGTGTGCGTGTGCGCGCGCGCGCGCGCACGACGTTCCCTCGTCGCGTTGTTCCGCGGGATTGAAATCGCACGCATGCTTGTCCCGCGCAAAGAGAGAAAGATATAGGGGGAGAGGGGGAGAAAGAGAGAGAGAGAGAGAACACGAAGACATACTACGTACACTTCACTTAACTCACGTCAGCGCGCCGAAGTTACTGCTCTGGACGGAAATCTATATGCCGCGAGCCACAATGGTCTGTAAACGCGATAGTATCACCGCGCGTCACGGCAACGAGACAGCGTCTCTTCCTATTCCTCCCTCTCTCCCGCTTTCTTCCCAGTCTTCCTTTTTCCTCGTTTCTATCTTCTTTCCTTCCTTCCTTCCTTCCTTCCTTCCTCTCGTTATATTTACGTTGCGATATCCGGCGGTTCGATCGGGCTACCTCGAATGTCAGAACTGTCGAAAGAAAAACAAATCGTATATCTGCGTCGTTCGAGTTTAATGCACAACAGCGGCGTCGTCTGCCCGAGCACGCGACTATCGGCAAAAGTAGAGGAAGCCCGTCCGCGATAAGAATTCCCACGTATAGCGCTGCACGTACCAGCACGCGCGACGATATCCTTTCGGACTGTCCGGCACACCTGCTTCTATATCGCCGCCAGCCGAACTGGACTAAACGTTGCAAATTTTGCAGTGTCGAGAAATTAATTTATTTATTCTCAATTTAATTTCTCTCTCTCTCTCTCTGCTCCAATGTAATTATCGCGCTGCATATTTTACATCGTTTCAGAGATGCGTAAAATAATTATTTTAATTATTTTTAATTTTAAACATTTATACAAACAGAAAAGAGAGAAATTTAATGAAGAAATATCTTCACCTCATTCTTTCTTCTCTTTCTTAACTTTTACTGTTATCTGTGTGTAAAATCTGAGGGAAAAAACGTGCGAGAGAGTTTAATTTTACTCCGCTCGCCCTTTTAAATACCGTCAGTATATATCGGCCAGATCATTTTTCCATTCGTACCTGTGGAATTCGTGAAGCACGAATGTTAATGCAACTAGGGTGAAACTAGAATACGATCAAGTAATTCGATATTATGCGCGATCATTAATTGTGTATACACTGTATAAAACGGAAATGGATATTTCCAACGAACAAATGGGTGAAGCGTAATTGACTACCATTGTTTAGATATCTCCTGCAATGCTACGCTTTAAATGTCACAAAGCAGTAATATATGTCACTTTTAACGATCCCTGATGAATATATACGCGACCGCACATTTTTCCTCGGGCCATAAAATGATTAACGTTCATTACGGATTCTCTGACTTTTATTAATTTGCCATTTACGAGGGCAGCCAATATTGAAGGGAAACGGTGTTCTTCTCAGTGACATCCGCACTGAATAAAAACTGCTCGAAGTGTTCTTGTCTAAATGTATATCATAACGCCGTGTGTACATAGAAAAAAATAAAAATAAACGCGCGCGGGAGTAGAGAGCAGGGAAGAGTAGTAGCAGAAAGTCGACAGTAAGAAAACATAAATTATCCGGCATCATTGCGCTTGTCTGTCTACTTGTCTCGCGTCTCTCGGTAACTTTTCCACAAACACGCGCACGCGACCTAAAAATATCTTGCGTCCAGCAGCTCCGTGTAGACGCCCTACAGCTGCGGAGCAAGGCATCGGTATAGCCGGATAGGTTGAATTCGGTGTCAAATATCAAGTCGGCCGACGTAACTTTCAATTAACGCGACCGCACACGATGAATGCTCGCGCTATGGAAAAGCGACGAAGACACGACAGGGTGACGGACGTAAAGGGAGCACATGCGAAAAGAGAAATATCGTACGTAGTGGCCGCACGCCGCGCTCGCGAGTAAACGGCACGATCGCACGTCGCGTATTCGCCGCGAAATCGAACTGCCATCGCCCGAATCGGTCCGGCGCGGCGCGCGAAACTCGACCTTTGTAATTGGATTTCGCGCAAAATTTGATCATCCCGGAATTATTTTGGAATAGATCGTTTATTTTTAGCGCAACACACACGGAATAAGCCATCTCTCATGCCGGGGCCGATTTAAAGCAAACGAAACGGGCGCTATTTCAACACTTTTCGTTTAAACAACCCATTGAAACAGATTTCCATTTTACCGTAGGAAGTTCCATTTCGCGAGTCTTAACTTATTTTTTTTCGAGTTATAAATACAGATTGAATTCTTTAAATAAAATCCGTGATCTACATTTGAATGTATCTCAGCCACGAGATATCCTATATGTATTGCGCATCTACATCTCTGTAATCTCACGATGGTTTCTATAAAGCCATTAACAAGCCGCGTGCCTATCAGAAACACTCCACCGGAGAATTAACCGGCATGCCTTAGTGTGGAATCAACAGGACCCAGGCTTGTTCGATCCGACATACTCTCGTATTTGCCACTATTGTTCGTGCATATATACATCGTGGGTTCGGGCCGAGAGGTGCGAAAGGTTAATACCGATGCCACTCACAATAGGCGGACTCTTATCGCTACACCCAGGGGATGTTTTTCGTTCGTGTTTGAATAGTTAAAGGCATTAGAAGGGCTACATGCCACAAATCCTAAAGAAATAATGTAAGCCCGTAAGCGTTTCCGCAAATAGTTTGCGCCTTCCCTGATTTTCCACGAATTTAATCCTAAGACTACAAACTGTATATTTTTGTACACGCTGAGATCCAGCCGGATGTTAATTTTTATATGTAACTTTAAAATGTCTTTTTTAAGGAATTATTTTTTCCGGCATAATATTGGATGTAGATGGTAGAAATGTTTAAATTGGATGTGGGACCAATATTTAAATTTGCTAAGTTAAGAAATACTTAAGCGGGAAGAAATCAATTCAAGAACGTAAAATATTTAATATACATTAACAATTTCAAATTTTTGCCGAGTTTTATATACACTTGTATATATGAATACGTATATATACAGACATATGTAATTCTAAGTTTAATATATAATCGATGAAAAATTATTTTTGCTTGAAACGATCATGCAGATACTACTCTCTAAATTTTCTGGAATGAATCTTACTCCAAAAGATTGAAAATATTGCCACTCGGTCACTTGAGTGGCAGTATTTTCACTCTTTTGGAGTGAGATTCACTGAAAAGCCACTCCAAAAAATTTAAAGAGTAAATTAGCTCTTTAAAATTTATCGTTATTACGACATATGAATGTGTACAAAAAAGAGAGGAAAAAAGAAATAATCGACTTCTATCTCTTTCATTATTTTCAAATAAAACGCTATTTTCGCTGTTTTTCAAATAATTCGCTCAATTCGCTAAATTATCTTTTATATTCCCTATTTTCAAATAATTCGATAAATTTATTATTCTCGATAATCTTCAAAATCTGTTTAATTATTAATTTACAGTTAGTCGATTTATTCTTCTGCATAAATGAATCTATCTATCTATATGCCAAAGAGAGAGAGATCTCAATTAGAGAACAGTTTTGAGGTTTCGTCATATACACATAAGCTTCTATACAGATAACTCGATCGTAATGCGATTTATCTGACTAATTGTGAGTTCTATCCACGAAGCGCCGGCAAGAAGGTTGGAAATAATGCTCGCGGCTTGCGTTCCGTACAATACTCGAAGGAAATCACCGCCTGAGACTTTAATTCCTCGATTATCCTACATTGCCCCGTTAGAGGATATTGCTGGCGTTATGCAGCTTCTACAGGATAGCTTCTAACCCGCTTGTACAGCTTCTCCTTAGCGCAAGTCGGTAGCGATCCTGTATCTTAGATATTCTTGTATCTGTGTCTTTCGTACCTAAGAAACTGCCATAAACGACGCCGAATTCGCCTCTTCCGCCTGTTCGGATTAAAAAGGGAGAAACGTATATATATCGCGAAGCGTATATATATCGAGAAGCATATATACTGAAATAAAACAATAGATATTTTAAATTTCCAAATCCTAAATCCTAATTTCAATCCTCAATATAAATACGCAGATGTACATATTTAGTTATGTTGTATAAAACTAAATAAAACAATAGATATTTTAAATTTCCAAATCCTAAATCCTAATTTCAATCCTCGATATAAATACGCGGATGTACATATTTAATTATACTGTATATATGTACATAGTAACTTGAACAGGGATTGAGACATTTGTGGCAGCCAAAGCGGATTACATATATCCCTTGTGCATTTCTTATATATGTATTATATATTTTGAGAACGACTATTCATGAGTCGTAGTCGTAAAAGACTGAAATGTCATATAATACCGGAAGAGCTGAAAGAGCCGGCAGATGATATACTGCGTTACTTGAAGATTCTCTCGCTACTCCCGTTCCATCTTCTTCTCCGCAGAAGAACCTCCGTATTTCCTGTCGACGAATCATCGATGTTAGCCGCGGGGTGTATCGGCGAAAAAATGCTCTCGATTTTCGCAGAATCGTAAGACGGACGATCCTCGCTGCGTGCGCGAGTGAACCGTTAGCGCTTCCTTTCATTCCTCGTTCGCCGTAATCGCTTCTCATCCGTTGATCGCGAGATCGCGTATCTCACAGCTAAACTAAAGCACGCGAAATGTGCCAACGTATAAATTTTTTTTTAAACTTACTAATTACCTTACTTATTTCCAGATTAATTCGAATGACGGCCCTGCGGCGCGCAGCTCGCCCGGATGCTGCAACTTCGTTCCGGAGCGGGATTGGCCCTATCCCGGTCGGCGGTACGTATTGCGCGCATATAGCCAGGCGATTACCCGCGGCAGTGTCGCGTTTCCGGTACCACCGCTCGGCGCGCGTCGTCCTTTTTTTCTCATTCCCCTGTTCCGGGTAATGGAAACGTTTGGGAGCAACGATTCGGTTCTATCTTTGCCGATTCGGGATTGAATTGCCTTTCTGGTTATCGTCGGTATTACTATCGTGGCCCCGTTATACCCCGTCCTCCTCCTTTATCTCGCCGCTTTTCTACCGTTTCGCTCCATCTATACGTCGTTGCTCGTTGGAAACGCCTTGTTACTAGATTCCTGGAAAATATTCCGACATACGTAAGCCTTCGGACTGCGGGGAGGCCGTACAACGTGCACACAGAAGACCTACAAGATGGGCGAAACAACGAGCGGTTGTGACGCGGCATATATACGAGGAATGATAGGTTGGATGATACAAACGCATATATTCTTTTAATTGGCTAAACAAAAATCAAAATCGTTATTAGCGTATATGTTGTTATTTCGATCTACGAAGTGCTCCGAAATAACTATTGAAAAAATATCTTTACCATTATGCATCAAGCAAAAAGCATCGAACTGGATTTCTCCACTCCAATTTACAGTAATTTGATAAACCCGCGTTGCGTACAATATTTTTTTTTCTCTCTTTCTCTCTCTCTCCTCTCGTTTACAAAAACATCCTTCCATTAAGGGCGAAAACGGATTTAAATATCCTTTATACCTCTCCGAGTTTAAAAAGCTCGTAGCTAAACGAAAAATACCGTATTTCGGTGCGCATCCCCAGCAGGTTTTCTTGTCGTTTCATTACAAAGGCCGTGCGGGAGTAGCCCCGGACATTTTTAGAGAGGGGTAACCTACACCCCGCGCAATTCCGTCCAACACGCGGACGTCCGTGCGCGCATTGTCAGCGTCTTGTTAATCCTCCCGCATCGTCAATCTTGTTCCGCCGATGCAGCTTCCCGTGCTTCTCCTCTCAGTAACATGATACGAGCAACCCCGCGCGCTGAAAGCGTACGACGAGAGTCCGCTTGGGAAAAATCGCGATACCTAGAGAGAAGAAGCGACCGACCCACGGTGAGAGAGAGAGAGAGAGAGAGAGAGAGAGAGTGTGTGTGTGTGTGTGTGTGTACGCGCGCGCCCGCAACAGCAAAGGGACTCGCTGTGTGCACCTACCGGTTGCGGTGACATCGTACTTGACCGAGATACCGATACCACAGCCCCGCCATACTCTTGAACCTCGTATGGGCGTTCCGGCCTCGAAACGCCGCTGATACGCTCGCGGAGCGCCGAGTGCCGCCAGGAATACGCGGACAAAGCGATATTCGCGACTGGATATCCGCTACCTCATGCTAGTTCGCAGATTGTAAAATACGAGGCGAGAGAGGCGCGGGCGGAGAGATCCGGGGATTTTTCTTTCATCAGTAGGTATATACATATATCTCCGGGGAGATACGGTGGTTTTAAATTAATTATTCGTAAAAATATATGCTTGTCTCGCGGTAATGTTAAACATATGTTAATGCAATGTTGTAATTCTGTAAATTAAAAGGACCGACGTATCCCCGGCTGAAACGTGAAACCACACCTACACCAACGTTTCTTTTTCTTCTATGCGCCAGCGCGGCGCCATTATCTCTCTATGTGTACCGAAGTTGTTTGAACACGTCAATTATTCGTGAATAATAATGATACATGTATGTAAACTATATTTACACGAAATGAATTTGCATTCGATACTGCGTTTGATATTATTCGAGGTATGTCTCGAATGACTTTGCAAGCTATAAAATTTCATTTTCGTATCATAATACATAACGTTTGTACGACCTCGATATGCCGATTGACACTCTACCTTCTGTTTATTCCCATTAAATACTTAATATTAAAATTTGAAAGCTTGCGAAGGGAATTAATATTCACGAGATTCCATTAAGGTAAAACCAGGTTAAATGAGAAGATCATTGATAGTAACATCGAAATCTGAACCTCTGATACATAAAAAGCATCCACCATTATACTGTGGCGCGCCATCATTCGGCGAGCGCGCGTGCAGACGAGATGCTCCCGCGAAATCGAAAATACATGTATTCTCGCGTTGAATATTCTCGCGGTCCGATGAATATTCTCGTCCCGCGAAACGGACCTCGTCCAAGAGTGATGATGTTCCACAACGAGGCGAGTCCACGTATAATCGGAGGCTGGCTGCTTTTCATTTCGAGGCAACCGCGACGCGACGCAACGCACGCGGCGAGCTTAATTGGCGCGACGTTCGTTCGCGGCTGGAAACGCGACGCGACGCGGCGCGGCGCGTACGCTAATAAGCGTGGCGCGGACAGGGAAGCTCGCTTAGCGCGTCAATTTAATTTTTAATTTCCCCGGACTCTTACCGCACCGCCTTTTCCCACCCTTCCGTTCCGTCCCGGCGGTAGCCCCGACCCCCATGCTCCCCATCTGTCACGAGCGATATGTACGGTCACCTATTCCGCATCCGTAATGACATAACGACGGCCGCATCTAGTTGTCAATAACGTGGTATATATATCCGATAACTTAATTATTCCGCTATACGTTAGGTGCGGCCTGGAAACAGAGCTCGTCGGGTGCTCTAAATCGATCGGCAGCATCTCACCCCTCGAATAGGACGTATAAGTAAATTAGGTCTCTGTATGCAGAATCGCGAAGTATGGATCCGCCCGCGCATTACTCACCAACAATGCCAGGCGTTTGCACGTAAATAACGATTGTCTAACACGCGTGCGACGTGCAAAATTTTATCCTTTGTGCGACTGTAATGTGTGTAACATCATCTAGCCATGTAATTCTTAAAATCTGGAGTTACGTTTAAGTTAAATTTCTTGTCATTTTTATCGATATACCATTAGCATCGACGAGCAATCGTGAGCTGTAAAGAAATAGCGAATTGTTATGCCAAATTTATTTAATTTTGACTTGTATATGATGCGAATATACTTTATATACTTCTCTCTTTAGAGCTTTATAATCTTATTATTATATCTTATTATAACAAAGAAATTTATTTTTATACGAAATATTATACATATTTGTATGATATACAGAATTTAAAGATACTTTGGGTAACATATTACATATATGAGGTGTGTATATGTAATATAAAATGATTTTTTAAATCACTATATTTAAAAAAAAAAGAATATACTGAAAAAAAGTATTGATATTTGCGACTTTATAAATAATTGATAAAATAATTTTGGTTAGCAATTCCATTTTTATAATCCCATTTTTATAGTTCCATTTTTATTACTCTTATAATTTTAGTAATAATAATAATTATATTTATAGTTTTATTAAACAAATATATAGTTGGCGCCGAATAAATGACCACACATTAAATTTAAATTATGATAATTATAACCATTTTTTTCTCTCAGTGTGCAGAGTGATTAAAAAAAAATCATTCTATATATTACATACACACATCTCATACGCACGTATATAAAAAAAAGATCCATAATTAAAAATCTTGATGCCATCTTACTATCTATTTTGGTTATTATTAGTTAAAGCTGATTGAAATTTAATCGAGTCTCTTTCCATCTTCCTTTTCCTTCCTTTTCTTTTTCTCATTCTTCTTCTTTCTCTTTTCAAGTAACGATACAAAAAGAAACCGGAAATCATTTAAACTCCAATTAACTCTTAAGCATTACAGAAACGGCTCAATTGGAAAATAAGTAATTACTGTGGGATCAGTTGCGTTAACCGGAATCGTTAATGCAACTGTGTCTAAATCGAAATGCGCTCGCGCGGATACCGGAAGGCGGGCGCCGACTTTTCAGACAATAACGTCAAGCTTCGGGATGTAATCGTCACCTGCTTCGCATCACGCGCATCTGTCGCGCCTCAAAATCGCTCCTTCGCTTTAAGTGTACGCGACAATTCGCAAGTATTCGAGTTTCAAAAGAACGAGGAAAGTTTTATGCATCGGCGCATTCGGTTCTCATGGCGTCCATACGGTGTATACATATCTCGGCTCTCCTCGCTCGCTTCGATCTTAAGAGCGCCCGAGAGTCGGAGACAGCTTAACGCTCGGGTTACAAGCTTCACGTGGCTCAATAGGAGCAAAAGGTTTCGAGGCGGACAAAGCGCCCGTTCATCAGGACCCTCCGGCAATGGCCAACGTTGTCCGATGGTAAATAATCTGGTGGTAATAAATCTGGCAACAAAACGCGCGCGGAAAATACTTTCGTTCTTTCACGGCGCACGCTTTCTGTTTTCAGCCGGTTCTCAAAGAAAACCGCAAATATTTACCCTTTACGGAGGAATTCTATACGGAGGATTGAATATTTCGCCTAAAAATGTGTCTGTATTTGAGTTAGGTTTTTTTGCGAAAAGGACGAGAAGTCCAGTGTTTTACGTTAACGTAAGACACGTGTGTACCCATTTACGTAAACATATGCTTAGAATATGGCCATTTAACAGGCGTAAATGTCCGACGACTGAACAGGTGTGCGGATCCTCAATTACCCTCGTTCCGAGAGACGGGGGAGAGCGATTTTCTACTTACGATAAAAATTCATTTGGAGGAAACATTTTTTATCGCAAAATTCGTTTTCTGCATTTGATAAAACTGTATCGCGCTTCGCTCGGGCTAACGATCTCACGAGGTGTCGACCGTCGCATTCCGTTCTCCTTTTAACCGTGGCGAAGCAGTACGAAAAGTGAGGGAACAACGGTCGGTACCGGGCAAAAATCGTCCCGTCGAGTTTATCTTCGCGATAAAAGTTTACCTTTCGTTAGACGGAAGTGCCTCGGTTTCAGAAGGCACTTACGTGCCGTGTATCCCGGCGCTCGCGCGCCCGCTTCTTCTTCTTCTTGCGCGCTTCTCTCGCCTCTGTGATTCGCGGGAAAGTACGGTCGACAATACGCTTTTCCCCGCGGAAAAGCGAGCAAAACCCCGCGAAGCCAACCCAGGGGGATATAGCTCTTGTCTCGGACAAAGTCAAATATCGAAGCTGCGACGCTCTGGTCCGAGTCTGGTCCCTCTCCCGTCCGAGCTTTCCCGTTACTTACTCTGGCCTCTAATTACAACGTAACTTCCCGACAACGACGACGACTACGACGACGACGACGACGACGACAATGACTGGGATGCCGACGCGAACACGATGCGGGCTGGCGATTTATCGCGGCCGGCATATTGCCGAGATATTTTCTCGCCGAATCTGGCTTTCCCCGGAAAGACGGCGGCGGGTAACTTCTCTCCGCTGTGAAATACGGCTTTGAGCGAAAGCTCCTTGGCGAAGAGTGTCCAGGGAGCATACGCCGCTCGCTCCTCTTTCTCGCCTCTCTCTCTCTATCTCTTTCTCTCTCTTTCTTTCTCTTTCTTTTCCGCTCTGCCTCTACGAAAGGAGTCTACGCGGAATCTCCCGTTCTAGGAGGCGAAATGCGAGTTCGCCGGGGCCCTCGGGGAAAAATGAATGAAAAATATTGTCTTGGACACAATGGCCCCGAATCCGTGGCGGGATATCCTCGGCGTCGTAGCCGACGCTCTTCACGACGCGGAGGGTGAGATCGGCCGCTAAGATGAGGGTGAAGGAGGCAAGGGGAGCCCCTGACCGAGGGTGGGTATAGGTGGTGGTTGCGGGAGTAAGTTATAGGCTAGGATTACGAGATTGCCGCGAGGGGATTACGACGATGGGCTCCTGGGACGTCCAATCTCAAGGATAAACACTTTCTGACGTTCTTACGCTCCAGCCGGGGCTCCCGTCGCCCCTCTCTTTAGCGCCATACTTCGACCGTTTCTGTTCCCCCTTGCGGCGCGCGGTGGCTCGCCGCGCCGGAGCGCTCCCACGTCCTTTGTCCTCTGTCTCTCCCGCACCCACCCGTCAACGGGGCCATCACCCCGCCCTTTCCACCTTCTGCTTATAAAGAGCTCTCGCGGGTAGCCGACTACTTGCGAAAACTCATTTCTCCTGCGCCGCGCGTCCCTAGGCTCGCTCGCCTCGATCTCCCCCGGTCGTCGTCACCGGACGTCGAGGCTTCCCGGTGTTTTTGACGTGAACAGGCGCATCTATCGGAGAAAGGTTCGGGAAAGGGCGTAAATGAAGACTCTTTCGCGCTTTTGACCCCCCGAGTGGAGGGACGTGCTTTTCGGTGAAGCGATCGTCAAACATTCGCATTTCAAAGTGCAAGGCGGGGGAGAAAGTGCGAAAGAAGGAAAAAAAGAGGGAAGAGTGGCCATTGAATTTAAATTCAATTATTTTGGAAACAATTCTATGGGTCCAAGGGTTAAAACATTTCACGTAAATAAAAACTCGCCCTCCTTTCGACGTAATAAATGCTCTTTGCGCAACGTAATAATATCCAGACTTATAATTGTGTATTTCATTATGTTCGCTTTCATACATGTCTGTTATGAGTATAGGTACACTCATTCACCACGCGAACAGATTGTTTGGTATAGCTGATCCTTGTTAACAAACGAGAATCGATTTATTAATAATTTAGTTTCCGGCATCTCGGCGAAACATTCCGGGAGCTAATTAATCCATTCTGCGGAAATGTAATATTCCGCCGTATCTACGCGCTCGCACGCAGGGGAAGTAGATTACCGCATAAACCGATGCATGCTAACCGGTTAATATTACCGCATTTAACGATCACACCGTTCACTTAATATTTCATCAGGCTTCGATCGGTTTTCTGCAGCGTTGTATTATTTAAACAGCGATGATTCCTCGCGCGGCGTCGCGTCGCGCGTATGAAAAATGCATTTTATCGCGGGAGGCGATCAATTTTCAGTCGACAGAATCGACGGAGTAAAATCAACTTTTCTTCAACGTATAATATATACGTAATGCTCGCCACGCATGTATTCGCGCGAGTGATGTGCTCGGGGCGCGGCTAGAGATTATCGCTAATTTGGCGCGGCAATTTCGCGAGCCATCGCTCAAGACTTTCGGCGGGTTTTGGAGAATGGTGGGAAATGCGCTTTGACGGACTTAGGTTGGGGAGAGAGGCCCCAAACCAACCACCGCGACCAAAAACTTTCTTCCACCACGAAGAACCATTTCCCCACTACTTTTACTTCGGCTCTTTTAGCACCTCCGGCAGCGAGCACGTCTTCACCCTCGGCCACCTACAACTCTCTCACTCGCTCCCCTTCTTTCTCCCCCCCCTCTCTCTCTTTCTCTCTCTCGCCCTTCGCCCTCGTTCTATTCTCGACGGAACTACAGAAAGTTTAGGAGGGATGCATCGGACCTACGAGTTGGCTCGTTCTCGACTTAACCGAGCTGCCGATATACCCGGGCATAATAATTCCCGCGCGCATATCGCGCCGGGGCTTTTCCTACGGTCTTAGAGCGGTGAATTCATTAGGAAGTTTCCACGCGGGCGTGCATCCGGCGGGCGCCGCGCGCGCGAGAATTTAAATTCAACGTTTAAAACTGGTATTTCTTATAAAACCCCGCGCGCCCCCTGCGCGCGAGGATATATATGAGGTGGTGGAGAGAAACGGTTGAGGCGCCGCGTAGTGCCGATGACGAGAGGGAGAGAGAGAGAGAGAAGGGCGGGAAGAGAGAAAGAGAGAGACGGGAAAAAGAGAGTCGCAATTTATTATTCCGCAGCAAAACTCCATCAGAGCAAGAACGCACGTAGCGCGTATATATAAATATGTCTGCAACGTATAATAAACGATTTTCACGGAAGAAATGGTTTACGCGCGAAATTGGTATGAAATAAACAACAGCATAGATTACGCGGAGCGTAGTGGCATATACTTCCATATTAATCAACAAACTTTTATAATATATTATTGGATACGCACACAACCGGGATGAATACGTGCAATCGATTTTATTCCAGTCGTATGAATAAAAGAAAAAATGAAAGCGTATATTAATTTTTATTACTTTTACATGCGAATTAATATTATGTGCTGACTTTACATTACATGCTGACGTGAAGCGAACAGTGTATAAAATTTTCTTACACATCTGCAAAAGTGAAAGACAGCAGAAGAAGCTTTCAAATATTATCAAGATGTGCCAATCAAATTGAAGATAATCAAATATGAAGATCGTATATAAAATATGCATAAGTAAAGTATATTTACAGAACTCTATTATAATATTAAAAATATTAGATTTTCTACAGGTTAATCTTTTGTTAAATATCGGAGATTATGCATAACCTACATTTATTTCGGTAGAACGATAAACGAAACGTTTGACCGAGTTTAAAACGGTAAATATGATGTATTTATTATTTAACCTCTCACTTAATACGGACAAAACGAAAACAAGAGTAAAAACACGCGATTTTATTACGATTTTATACAAACTCCCGTGAGGTTATTGTGGGTTTCAGGAATAGCAATCAAAGTTCGTCGAAATGGCAAGATCGTGAAAACGTTTGCGCTCTGGAAAATCAGAGCGGTTATGAATTTTCAGTCGATACAACGGCTTATTGACTTTATTATAAATATGACGACGGGGCGGGCGAATGCGGAACGAGAGAAGATGCGGCGAGAAGAAAAAAAAGAGAAGAAAAAGGGAGAGGAAAAAAAAGGGTAGCGAAGGAAGTAAAAAGCGCAGGCGGAGAACGTCGCGGAAAAACGAGGATGGACGAAGGAAAAGCGTCGTGCCGCGGCTAGAAAAGTTAGAGAGATCGGCCGTGCGCTTAGAAGCCGGGTTCTTTCTCTCTCTCTCTCTCTCTCTCTCTCTCTCTCTCTCTCTCTCTCGTCGCTCTCGGAAGGCGAAGGGAAGGTGCGCTATCCGCTATCGTGTAAGTCGCTCCGCTTGCAGCTGCGTAAACGCCGAGACTACGTAACGACGTAAACGCAATGCCTATAAATAAGGCGCTCGCGGCTAATAACCGGCAGCAGGCACAGCGGGCACCACGAGCCGCAAGCCAATTCGTTTAACTTCGCCGCCGTTGGCGATCGCGCCCGTCGCTTTATAAGGGCGTTTCGCACCCCTTGGTCCTGGTGGGTGGTGACGACGACCGGTGGCTTTCCCCCGGGAAAAGTCAGCAAGCGACAAATTATTAGTTACGAGAATTAAATCCACCGATATGGAATTATGCGTCGGAGGCAGAAAGCCATTTCTTTTCTCTCTCTCTCTCTCTCTCTTTCTCTTTCTCCCTTGTAGCTTGCTTTCCTCTCATTCTTCTTATCTTCATTTATTTAGCGCCACTGATAGTCTGTTGATTAAATTTCGAATTAAAATCTCGAAAAGGTAAAGTTCATCTGAATTTGAATGAAAAGTAAGATCTTCCTTTTTTTCTGTTGCATCAACTTAAGTTCGCAAACAGCTGTTATTTATCAGTCGCTTATAATTTGGAAGTTATGAATGCCTTGAATGTTTTAATTAAGGAAAAATTTAAATTAATCTATAAGGAAAACCTGTTATTATAATTAATATAAGATAATATGTATAAAACTAAGCAATAACGCTCTCCGCGTAATTTTCGTAAATATTTCGTAAGACTTGATTCCCACTCTACTAAATAAACGAAAAAGTATGGTGTTGTAGATCGTTCTTATACAAGGCAACATGAATGAAGAATACTGGTGGAAAAGCTGTATTTACGGCTGTCGCTTATCGGGTATATTTATCGTACGACACTATTCCAATAGAGAAACGACTGTAGGATACAATAAAGCTGTGCAAACACGGGTAAACAAATGTAGTGCACGATGTTTTATCTCGCATACAGGTGACGAACGATCATCGCGTAGCGAGAGGTAGAGGCAGATCTTTGCAGTTATATATATTGCCCAGGTATTACGTAACGCTAAAGCCACAAATGATTAGGTACAAGTTCGTGGAAAGTTCATCGTCCGCGCTGATCGAGCGGCTCGTATCAGCATTGCAAATAATTCTACCTTTGAGATCGCAAGATTTCCGCGGATTTATTTTTTTATGCACAAGCCTTTTTGCCTCGGTAACGTGAAAATGTCATATCTTACGAGCGAACGCTAAATCCTATCAAGCGTTTTTGTAGTGTGTGTGTGTGTGTGTGTGTGTGTGTGTATATATATGTGCACACGGGCGCCATCAAAGAGCGCGCGCGGCACACATTAATACCACGATTAATTGGAGCGGTCATATCTCGGTGACGGCGAACAGAGCTTTCGAGCTCTCCATCCACTCAAATTAAATAAGGAGCCTCCTTTATACGCGCGGCTCTCTGTAAATGGCTCACTTAAGTCCTGATCATCCTTTTGTTATTGCCGCCGTTGTAGTTTTCCGTCGTTAACGAACCCGATGCACGAATAACGACGGACGCTAAGCGTAAGCGCTAGATATCCTGATCCGTTGTGAAGACGGCTTTAAGCTTTGGCATGCCGTACCCCTCCACTCTGCGCGTGTGTACGTGTGTGTGTGTATACGCGATATACGAGAGGAATATGTTGCGGGATGCGTGAAAGAGAGAAAGAGAGAGGAAGGTTGGAGAGGTGTACGTGTGCCAACGATGAGATGGGAAGGCTCGAGGTGAAGGCGAGAGAAAGAGAGAACGAGAGAGCAAGCGAGCGAGAGGGGCTGTGTACGGAACGGTAGAAAGAAAAGGAGGGAGAGAGCTGAACGTTAGGTAGGTTGCGAGTGAAAAGACAGAAGGAAAGACGGGGCGAGAGACGTGCCTACGGAAGGGAAAGGAAGGCAAATGCGTTGGGTAGGAGCGGTAACCGGCTCGACTGGAACCCAACGGCGTGGAGCGAGTGATTTTCTTCTTCTTCTACCGGCCGATACAAGGCTGATCTTTTACGCTATGAACATTTCGGGGCGCACTATTCAAGCCCACCCTCATAAGAAGATCATTTCAGTCGCCGTCACGTTCTTTAGAGTTTCCCCTCTTACAGGTGTTGGTGAGGCTACAGGTAACTTCGCTAGGTTTCAGAGCTTTTGCATTTTCCTTCCACATTCCTCCGACTCCTGTCAATTTATATAAACATGCCTGTAAAAGTGTTACAGTTTATATACATAACTATACTAAAATACGCGCTTGGCCCCCTTTCTAAAAACGGGATCAAGCGGAAGAGAATGATCGTTGATGCTCGCTCGAATAGCGCACTATTCATAAACTAGAATGTGAAAGTAGGACTAATGCTTGACATGAGGGCATGGCACACACGTGCGAAATACGTGTGTAAAGCCGCACGCGTGCCGTCGGGTATATATACACGTACCGGAGAATGTAATAACATTGTGCCGTTATTACGCTAAAGAGCCGGGTAGATTAATATAAAGATGGTTTCATGACTCTGAAACTTCCGGACAGTGATGTGATTGCAAATGTAATGAAACATGGGGAAATGCTCGGCGGTATCAGAGAGAATCGGGCGTAAAAAAGGGCGCGTGTGTGTGCCTATGTGTCCGCGTGCGCAAAAAGGCCACCTCCCCCGAGTCGAATAAGTGTGGGCTTTGTAAAGGTGGTCCGTATTCGTCGCTGAGCAAATGAACGTGTCAGCCGCACGAATGGCGGGGCGTTCGTTCGGAGCGCGCGGGCACACTTTGTACGAATGAATTTTGTAACGGTCGGAAAAGGGCAAAACGCGATATTGAATGAAAATGTTCCGTGGGTTCTTGCAAAAGACTTGCCGCGATTGTAATTGGCCGAAGTCATTCGGCCACGTGCCCGTTCCTGCAACCGCGATTTGACCGGCGCACATAGATCAAGATATCGAGAGTAAGCGGAAGAATAAAATTAAAAGAAAGAGAAAAAAAATACAAAAAAAAGGATATTTATTAAGCTTCATGAAAGATAAACTTTTTTCTGAACAATTAATTAGTGGAAAGTAGATATAAAGTAGATATTATGATAATGTAGTACAGTATACAAAATAAGATAATGATTAGTAAGTGAGCTATTAATTATAAAAATGAAACTTATTAAAGAATTATCTTCGAGATTAAATAAAGTAAAAATATTAAATAAAAATTGGAACATAATAACAAAATTATGAAAACTTAAAGAAAAAATGAATAAATATTAAACAAAAGTATGTATAGTATATATAGTATAAGTACAAACAAGAGATATAAATATATATAATGAATATATAATATAAGAAATGTATATATGGCATGTGTGTAAAAGAGAGAAAGACAAAAGAAATTGTGAAAATCTCGAGTATTCTACGCCACTGGAAGAAGTGGGACCGGTGTGACTGGTTCGCAGATGCGAGACCCTCGCGGCCAACGCCGCCATTCTCGACAACATGTGGTCGAAGCCAGTAGCCGATCGCACCGAAGTTGAATTCCTCGTTATTATATCGTCCCGAGGAGACGAGAGTCTCCCCGGAAAAAGGTAGCGAGCTTCCTGGGTCCTGCATGACTTTTAAATAGCGGACAAAGCCTAAATACATCCCGCGTCATTAAAAAATTCCGCGTAATGTAAAAAAAATTGATTCTCCTCCCTCTAATCGTTCGTCATTATTCCTCATTCTTATACGCGTTTATGTAACGCACTTTATGTACCTTAAATTAGACTTCAGTGACGTCGATACAATCGGCACATTCCGACTTAACGAGTCGATGGCTCGACCAATACGTCGCCGTTTCCGTTCTCTCTTTGTCATGTGCAATAGATATGCATATGCTTTAAACAGACTTTGCTATTAGGCACGCCGACGTATTGTGGAGGGGGAGGGGAGTATTTCCCCTCTCTCGCGCAGCCATTGATATTTAAATGTTCGTTCATCCGGATATTCAAACAATATTCATTTCCGGCGTCCGAAAAATTCAAACGTTGGAAAATATCTCCCACATGTGTCGCGCTATTTGTCAGAATGACATGACATCAACCAGTATCGTTGCTCGCTCATCAATTTTTCGATATTCCCCAGAAAAGGAGATATTTGGAAGCGTGTCACGGAAAATCCGATTCCATATTCGCAGAATACTCAAGTATTCGGGGAATCGGGTTGAATACGTAAGATCATCTCGGTTCTCGTCACGCAGCAAGGTACGATCAACAATTTAACAAAAAAGGAGAAGTGAGATTGAATAAGAACAAATGAGAAGCATGTTTGTATCTCCGTTAATCGCATTATGCCTTCGTGCCGTTTTTTTAAAAAAGCCGCTGTTTTATTATCGTTAGGCAAGATAAAAACTAGAATTGGTATTTCGTGCAACGGAACAACACAGCATTCGCTACCGTAAATAAACCTCAGTTTTTATAAAAACATTATTGTGTTTTTACTGGTTTTTACCAAACAGTCGAGTTGGCTGAATTGAATCGAGACAAATCGATTAAATGCATCAACAAACAAGCTCTTTTTTTTCCTCCTCTCGTTTGCTTATCCTAGCACAAAATCACGTCAAAATTCGCGATCGGCGTCATTCCGAATCCAGCGAACGTAAGCAGTCGTCGGCGGCGGCGGTAATTCGTTAACAATACCGAACGGTGAGTATAATCGAGTTTCGGTTAGAAAAGATTTCGTGACCGATCTTCCATGTCGACATTTTCAACGGCCAATTATCCTTGTCCTTCACGTATAAAGAAAAAGAAACTCCTGCCCCCTCGGGAGAGGAAAAAAAAAGAAAGGTAAAGAGGAAAGATGCGTTCGAGTTGTCCGGTCACGTAGAGGATCTACCGGCTGAATACACGTCGAGAAATAAATGTGGATCTCGGGGAAATAAATACGTAGTCGTGATGGCACGCACGTTTCGTGCTTTCGAATATCTTGAAGGCAGCGGGGATCGTGTTCTCCTACGGTGTCTGACAAAATCGAGAAGGTCGGGTCGGGCGTGCTCGAGAGGTAAACCGACGACAACGGTTAACTACGTGGACTGGTCTATTCTCACGTTTCGCAACCGCGCGCGGTCGAGACGTTTGGAATCCCCGGTGAACTATGATGGATATGTTCACGCATTTGCGGAAAATTGGAGAACGTTCGTTAGGACCGTTCTAACAAACGGAGGAAACTCCGTGTGGCCGTTGGCAAAACTGGCGACTCATAAACATAGACCTGATGCGGTCTATAGATCGCGGCGCATGGAAATTCCAGGAGAAAACATCAGAGAGAAAAACGTTAAGCCGCGAGGGCGAGTGGAGAGAAGGCAGAAAAATGAAAACGCCAACGTGTAGGGATCATCCGGCGGCTTCCGCAACTTTCGCACTAACGTCACGCGGACTCGGCGAAAAAGTTGTGATTTTGACAGGTCGTCACGCGAATCGCACGTCGCACCGCGCATCGCCGTATGCACGGTAGCCGTATGCAGCCGCCGCCGCACGTATGTGCGTATATACACGAAAGGGGGGAAGCGAGCGTGCCGGAAATCTGTGCAACAGGTGGCATCGACGGGCACTGCAGTACAGTTTCGTGCAGTTCCGAAGGAACATTCGGCGAGTACGATGGCAAGGACAATTTCAATCCGCGTCGAAATGAGATGGGATTAAATGGGCGGGCTCCAATACTACGCGGGATTCGCGTCGTCGGAACAGATCATTACGCGCGCGGAATAGATCGATTCCCCCTCGCGTCTCGCGATGAAATTCCGAGATTGCGATAGATAAGGCGGGTACGATTGTTATCACGCGCCTCGTCACACCGCGCGGTATCCGATTGCATCGCCGCGTGTAAGAATCGCGGCGATCGGCGGACGCGACGCGAACCTTGAGGCGGAACGCGCGGAGAAACCGAGCGTGAAGCCAATGCTCAATGCGGAATTACCGAACGTGAATCATTCGCGGGGCAGGCGGGAGCGAGGGGAACGCTTTTACGTAAAGCATTCTCTCGCGATTACGCGCGCGCGACGAGGACGCGTCGTCGAGAGAGATGTCGTAAAATCGTGCGCGCGGGATATCGCGTTAGAATACCGATAGCTACTCGTATGTCTTCTCGCCTTATCCCTCGCGAGCCGAGAAAGAGTTGCTCCATCGCTCGACCCCGGGATAACTCCGTTTATCTGTATCAGTGGTTTTCAATCTAGACCACTCCGGCGAGGACGCCACGTCATGTTTAATAACGGCCGCCTTTCACTTCCGCTCCGGACGGTGGAAAGTTTATTATTTGTTTAATTGAGAAGATTAAAATTATGAGATAACGAGTTTACGAACGGGAAGCGAAATGATAAATTCTTACCAATGAGCGGCGTTATCTGCCCCGCGAAGAACGAGACGAAGGCGCGAGCGCACACGTTCTCTCTTTCTCTTTCTCTCTCTCTCTCTCTCTCTCTCTCTTTTTCTCTCCACTTCCGTCTGCTCCGGGCGTCCTCCGTCTTGGTTCTACGACCTAAAATCGCCGGTTTCTTTCGCGGGAGAAGAATGGAGAAGAGGGACGGCATCTGGCGTCGTATGCGTACGAGTATGTCCCACGCTCTCGCCCATTGTTCGCGAGGATACACACGTGAGAGAGAGAGAGAGAGAGAAAGAGAGAGGAGTATTTCCCTCCGAAGGAATACTCTTCTGTGAAATACTGTTGGTCGAGAGAAGCGACGAGAGGTTGGCGGCTTTAGCTTTGGAAATCACTGCGAGTGGCGGCTCGGCGAAAAGTCCTGACAAAAGCGTCGAAAAGAGAGCCTGAATGGACACCCACTACTGCCGATTATGAGAATCGATCGATTTCGTTAAGGGACGCGGCCAACAGTGGGAAAATTTTTTCCCCTCGGATCGCGATTGTAACGCTGCACGTAAATAAGCCGTGACCCTATCTGTCGCGTGATAGGTTTATTTTGTGGAAAATATCACCGTCGAACATTTGGATTTCATTTATATAGCGGTCCTTTTAAATTGAAACTTTTTTTGTGTCGAGAAAAGTTTCCCTGCAGCTATAGAATTACCACTCCGAAAATATTTAACGTAGCGATAAATATTAATTACAGCATTTTCTCAAATTAAGTTACAAGAGTGTAAAACGGTATAGAGAGCACCTCTTACAATTAGTTTAATTTTAAGCAAATTTAACTTTGACCGTGGAACTTTATTTAAGGAAATTTCCGTTTAATCTACGGAATCCCATACGTATTATTACCCGCTCGAAGCGAAGTGAGCGCGAAGTTTCGCCTCGCAGGAGTCCGAGGAGTCCGTATATGCAACCCGTAATGCTCAAGGCGGCCACAAATAATCCGGGAGCCCTCGGTGCGCTCGAGGGAACGTCGTTCTCTCGAGCCGAAAAAGCACGCTGTCAATTCAGCCCGTCAGCCCGTAAAAGGACAGGGCCGTCACGCGATTTATCAAAGTAAAGCGATGAGATTAAAGTTCGGACCGAAGCGTGGTGGACGGGGGAGGCGCGAGAGGGATGAGCGACGATAATGTAAAAGTACAGGAGGAAAACGATGTCGCCGTGTCGAAAGTTAGTCGCCGTCGCCGCGGCTGCACGGCCGCGGCGGCCGGCGCGACGCGGCAGCGACCCGCTATACTCTCCGCTTCTTCCCCCTGCACCGAGAGAGCCGAGAGAGGCTCCGCCGCCACGTAGGGGGGTAGTTTATACGTACCCGGGGCACTCGTTTTACGAGGAGACGGGCGAGCACGCGAGCGAGGCACGAACGAAGTAAGTAGAACACGAGCATAAAGTCGTTATCGAGCCGGGGGGGTGTCGGCGGCGGCGGCGGAGAGGAGGAAACGGGTGGGAGAGTTTGGCTTATCGCTCACGGGCAGACTCTTTGACTTCTATCCTTGGCGGAGCGACTTGGCCGAT
Organism: Wasmannia auropunctata; assembly: GCF_000956235.1. Lineage (NCBI taxonomy): Eukaryota > Metazoa > Arthropoda > Insecta > Hymenoptera > Formicidae > Wasmannia > Wasmannia auropunctata. The sequence goes on from NW_012026862.1 coordinate 222,224, forward strand.
TAGCGTGTCACGTTTCGACGACTCTAGATCCAATTATAGGAAGAGGACGCGCGGAGGAGTAGAGGAGCCTGGGTTTCTAATTTCCCCGGGCCTCCCCTCGTTCCTCCTTCGGCGATCCTGTAATGCTTGCAGCATCGCGCTGCGCCGGGGCTACGGGATACAATGCCTCTCGTTACAAAGGATTAACGTAAATTATTTCCCACCCGATCCGAGCGGGGGATTACGCCGGGCTATCGATGTATCGCGCCGAGGTTTACGCCGACCAATCGAGATGCCACAGGAATTGCGCGATATACCGTCTTTTCAGAGGTATAGGTACAGCCACGGAAAATCGCGGCCGATCGAACGTGATATCGTACCGTATGCGCGAGAATAGGCAATTGCACTGGCGATTGCAATGTGGAAAAATCGCGACAATTTATTTGTAACGAGGGAAAGAGAGATAGAGAGAGAAAGAGATTCGCGCTTTTCGACGCATATTCGTCATCGGAAGATGGAAATCTGTCGCTCCGCGGTAGCGAGCGACAACACGTCGCTCGCGCGCGAAATTGATGATCCCCGCGCCGTTGCAACTAAGTGCAATGTCAATTGAACCGTCACGTCCGATCGACAACGATCGAACGAGACTATCCCGCTCTGCTTCTGCAGCCCGCGCGCGAAACAACTCCCGTCGCGAACAGTATCCTCGCTCTCCGTAATCCAATTCGACGGCGATTTTCACGGCCTTGAACGAGAGAAGCCGGATCGCGCGCCGCTATGACGCGGGGCACGGTTAAATTTAGCCGCCAACGTCTCTTAGGATACGTTGAACCCAAGACCTTTCCATCCCCACTCGCGGCGCGGCACCCGAGAGCCCGTCGTCGTCCCCTTTCTCGTCCTCACCCGCGCGTCGGCGGCGCGTCCCTCTTCACTCCTCTCTTGCATCCCACATCGAGTCGAGCCTCTGCATCTCCCCGCGGTCCTTCTTCTCCTCTTACCCTCCCCCCCCTCCCACGTCGCTGGCGAGCGAGGGTGGGCCATAGCGCGCTCTCGTCTAGTGTTTCTCTTTGCGCCGCTTCTCCTGTTCCCCTTCGCTGCAGCCCGTCTCTCTTCGACGGAACCGCACGGGATCCAGAGAGGCGTGCGGACCTCGCCGCTTTCGCGGAGAGATAAGCAGTTTGACGCACTCCTCGTGAACAAAGTGACGATAACACGCAGCCGTCGTTGGTCTCCTTTTTTTCCCTTTGGTACCGAAGGGCGCCCGCGCGCGCGCGCGCGCGCGCGCTTGGGAGCTTCAATATTAAAGTTTTATAGTTTTGCGACACGTATAAGAGAGCAACTCTCGGGTGTCCCTCTTCCTCTCCTTATCTGCATACCTGTCCCTCTCTTCGTTCCACTCTCTCGTTCCACTCTCTCGTTCCACTTCGTCTTCCCGCGTCTTTCCCTCTCGCTCGCTCGCTTCTCCCCTTCCCCCGGCTTGCTCTCGTTTTCTCGTCGCGTCACGCTCGCAACCTCCTCTTACTTGAGGGTGATGCATTTTTTTTTTGCCTGCACGGCGGACGAGCGCCGTGCAACGCGCGCGCGGTCGCTGGAAATGCCGGCCGGAATGAAAGAACTCCTTGTTAGTTTCCGAGCTTTCGTTCCGACGTCGGCTACGTGCTACGCGTGTCTGGAATGCGCGGCGTACGCACGTTTCGCGGAATATCACGGTCGTTCGTTTATGCTGACGCCTAAAGCCGTTGGCCCAACGGAAGCGTCGAAGACCATAACGATCGCCCGCTTGAATCGCGCGTCGGCTGACACGCCGCGGCACGGCCGGATTAGTGAAAGTCTCCGCTCGCGTACTGCGACGTTAACCCACTTGCGTCTATGAACGTACATATACCTACGCTGGCGAGAGAGCATGCGATACTGCACGCTTCCACACGGCGTACGCGATCACGCGTGTGTCGGCACACGCGAGACGCGGTCGTGACGATGCAGCGCGCTTAAATTTTCATCAAATCATTGTTACGCAGTAGGTACATTTTACGTAACGAAATAGCTCGCTAAAAATATATGACGATTGCGGAACCGATGGAAAATTGCCTCGAGTTCGCGAAAGTGAAATCCACTAACTAAAGAAATATATAAGCCGGATCACGAAGAAAAGTTGTATATTATAAGTCCTGCAGGAGCGCCCAGACCGAGGCGGAAATCGAAATATTTCATTCTAGTTAGCAGCGAGATTGATAAGATCGACGACAATAAGATAAAATGTTCTGCGCTGCGAAATCACTCGCGGAAAATATGACGATTACGAAACGGCCAGGAAAATTATCTCAAGTTCGCGAAAACGGGGAATCCATCGGGGAAATAAGCCGGATCATTGAATAAGATCCATAAGTCTAAAGTGTCAAGCTGTCGATATCGAAATATTTCATTTCGCTCGCCGAGGGGCGGGAGGAGGGGGGGGGGGAACCAGGGACCTAACAATTCTCTCTTATATGCGCATAGATCTAAGATTGAAATACTCGGGCTTATTAGAACGTTCCATTACTTATCCGACAGTTTTAATTGCGTTATCGCGTTTTTGCGCGGTCGCGCGCGCGTCTGTAGTAGTTTCTCGTAATATCAGCAAATGCCAATTAATTACCAGGCGGACGTATCTGGGTGCGCGCCCGTTGATCTTGCGCCGAGTAAGTTTTAGGAACAATAAATTAAATAATTGAAGGTAAGCCGCGTGCGGACGTTAATGAATAACCCAGAGATGTCGAACGTCAGGAGAGAAATCGCATTTCCCGGACGAATTTCGGAATGTGATTTACGACGCCGTGATATAAGAGAACGTGCGAGTTTACCGCTCCCCCTTCCTTCCCCCCTCCCTCCCTCTCCCCCTGCCCCTTTTAGACTTCGAGAATATAACTCGGCTTTAATGAAGATGTATGGCCGGAGAGTCAAGAATTATCCGAAGGATACGATGATGCGATATAATACGTCGCATTAACCCACGGCCGCATTTTTCATATAAAACCCCCTCAGTGCCGCAGTTTCGCGCTAGTTTCCTGATCAACCCCGCCCCGATCGAGTATTAATTACAAATGGAGGCGAAATCCGTTTTCCGCCGTATTTTTTCGTGTTTCTCATATTTTCCCGCTGTTCTTTCTCTCTCTCTCTCTCTCTCTCTCTCTCTCTCTCTCTCTCTCTCTGCATGTTCTTTTCAATCATTTTGCTACTATTTTATATATATACTCGTAATCATAGGATATCTGAAGTTGATTTTTCCAATAAAAAAAATTGGCAATATTCAATTTAACAGAATTAAATACTTCGTAAGTAACGCGAAATAATTCTCTGCATAAAATGTTAAATCTCCGGATATTTTCGTGGCATTCAAGAAATTGTCGTTTGTTGAAATAAAATCGACGGGATTGCTGTTTCTTTCCTCTTCTAAAATCGAAATAAAGGGATATTTCAGAAATAGGTGATCTTTCTTGTATCTGTCCTCTATTATTAAATCGGATCTTCTTCGATTATATGGTGGTTCGGGACTTGCTATTTTGTCGCAAATGTCTAGTTTACGAGATCTGCTTTACCGGGAAGCCTCAAATGTGACTTCTAACAGTCACTTTTCAACGCGAAACGTATTATCCGCATACGTTTCGATCTCTTCGACGCGATTGCTAAAATTAATTTTGACAAAGGTATATATAATAATCAGCGTTGTTTCTCAGAAGCGACGATTGATGATGCCAATTGTAGAGGAAGACGTCAAGGGATCGTTGTCGCAAAAAGAAAAAGAAGAACGATCCTCGATGGGGAATTCGAGGTCAATATAGTTAACGATCACGTGTGTCGCAACGTAAAAGTTTAAAGGGAAATGGTAGTATATGCACGGGATCCTCGCAGGTAAAATGGATCGCCTGCCGTAGTAAATACGGGTACGGCGCGCGAGCATAAGACGTAAAAGGGGGGACCCTTACCCAGGCCTTCCTCGCCTGGGGCCAAGACAATGCCAGCCAGCGTCAGAGGCTTAGCCGGTTCTTGACGCTTTGCCAGGAACGGCGCTAGACCTCTTCAGGTCCACGTACCGTTGGTATGTAAAACAACAAGCCACGGCGCATACCGAAGCGTCTGCTGCGAGCAGCGCCGAGAGAGCGCCGAATTGCTTGCCAAAACAATGACTTTGATGTAAGAGTCGTGTTATAGTCGGGGCTCTAGCGAGAGGCATTGTAATTGATCGAGTCTCGGCAGCGGACGGCCAAGTATCGAAAGAGGATCCAATTTCAATTTCCGTCAGTTGCCTTTTAACCACGGATGTGCCAACTCCGAGGTGATTTAATTTAACGAATCCATGCATCTCGATATAATTGCAAGCAATCTCGCGCAAGGATATTATAAGCGCCGTTACGTACGTTACATTTGCAGTATCGCGATTTCCATCCGCTGTCGCGAATTGCAATTCGATACACGGTAAAGAGCACTTCCGACGCGTCGATCGACAATCTCGTGTCAGCGGCCGCTATACTCGGCAAAGCGATATAAATACATGACTAGTGCGTGGACATAATGGGGATCGCGAGTGTATCGCGAGAAAGCCGGCCCTGATCCCGGGGCCCCTGTAGTCGGCAGCGGGCCCCGGTTGCAGAGCACGTCGTGCAACGTTGCCGCGCATTCTTGAACAGCGGGTCAGTGAGGAGATCAGGTAGAGGCACGGGGAGGAGACGGGAAGAGCGTGGAGACGGCCGGGGGAACGCGCGGGGCCTGCGCTTGAGCGCGGGTCGCCTTCGCCAGGGTTCACGGCAGCGCGCAACGCGTGGAGAACGGAGCCGCAGCAGAGCGTTCGCGCCCGGAGGGCTCGGGGCCCGCTCGACGGCGCGACGTTGCCGTCTCTCTGATGACGCCACGACGCGGGCCCCGCTAGGTAGCTTCTCTCTTTCTCGTATGTACGGATCCATCGCGCGCGCACGCCGCCGCGCGATGCACACAGCCATCGGCGACCATCTGCTGGCCCTCGGGGCTTTTGAATCGCTGATGGTTGGCGTGACTCGGCAGCCGCAGCCGCAGCCGCAGCCGGAGACGAGATCGACAAGTTTCGTGCCGTGGAGAGATGCTGCGCGCGGTTGGAGGCCATCTTGGGATCAGCTTGAGCTCACTCGCTTTCCATCTCTCTTTCTCCCTCGCTCTCTCTTTCTCTCTCTCTTGCTCGTCTCTCCGAACGCATCGTTCGTGGAGGGAAACGCACTGCCACTTCCTTCGATCGATGCCGTGTCTGTCATCAGGCGATGAACTTTGCCTTTTAACCCGTCCCTACTTACGTCCATTTAAAACTTAGGCTTCGGCGGTACGATTAGACGCGCGACGTCATTAACCCCGCCGAGCGCTGCTCATAACCCGGGAATCGTTTAAATTTTGATGGTATGGTGGGTGCTCTTGCCATACACCATCTCGAAATACATCTCAGGTAATTACCGTTGCGGCTCGATCGTCGTTATTACGTCCGGAAGACCTTACTTGTCGTTCCTACCGTATCCTTTCCCCTCCTTTTTTCCCCCCTCCATCATTTACGATAGGTTGCAGCCGAGGAAATGGCATCTTCGTGTCGCGATTATATTTATAACTTAGATCGTATGGTTTGATGGTCGTGTGTGCTCAGAGGACACGAATACAGAGGCCTTAATCAGCCGTTAAGTATACCGCGTTAAAAACACTGGGGAAAGAAAAATAGGGTCATAGGAAGTACACCTGAGGCGCCTGGCGAGAGCGCCCGCGCGCGCGCGCGCGCGCGCCGCTCGCGCGGCCACCCCAAGATAAAAATGGAAATTGCAAGCGGCGGACGGCGCGATGATTTTCCGGCAGATAGTCGCTGATAAAAATAAGACAGTATAAACAACATGAAGAAAAACAGCGCGTTAGACCACCCTCTATGTGGCCTCTTATCTCATCGCTCCGAGTTATGAAATTTTCTAGTGCTTCATCGCTACGTTGTAACTCTCGCCAAGCGCATTGTCACTGTTTGTCGAGATAATACAATTTCGTGGCAGAGTGACTGGAATAACGGAAGAGAGAAGAGAGAGAGAGAGAAAGAGGGGGCGGGGAAGGGAAGGAGGATAAGGAGGAACGGGGGAGAGAGAAAGAGAGAGCTTCAAAGTATCATCCAACAAAGGCGATCTCGTCCGAGCGTGGCCGAGTGTGGACCAGTGATCCTTTCGATTTAAAGGCGAGAAGTTTTCGATGACTCGACGTCCCCCTTCCTCCTCTCCCCCCCATCCCCCCCCCTCTCTCTCTCTCTCTCTGTCTCTATACGTGCTACGAAATCGCATCGACGCGCGGCGATGCGTAAGGGATACCGGGTTCAGGTGTTGTACCGTTACACGTCGTTTCAGGCAAGACGCACGCTCGATTACAAGTATGCCATGCGTGCTAACAGAAGGTCATCGCCGTTCAGCGGTGTCGCTCTTATCGCGAGGATCAGAACTTTAGATAAATGTGAAAGATCCACACCGTCGCTTTTGAAAGATGTTAGAAAGGCCCCGTCGTGCGAGATACGCGGGTGTATATAATATTCCGTTTCACCGAGCTAATAATTCCTCTCTTCTCCCCCCCCCCCTCTCCTTCCCTCGTGTGTATGCGTGTACCGTCTTATTAACTTGCAAACTTTTCTCCGTCAGACAAAAAAATTTTCCAGAGTTACTTTGACGTTCAATAGGGAGAGTCGAAAGTTAAGGCAGTTATTAAAGGCTGTTGTTTAACAGCGATAAACAAGCGATGTGTTAGAGCGTGAGTGGGAAGCAACAAGAACTAAATGAAAGGAAACAACAACAACGATCGTCGATCCTCAATTTATATGCAGGATTAACATTCTCTCACGAGACTCCTACAAGACGCATCGTTGTTAATGTGTAAATAGCCTTTGGCAGTCTTGCCACGCATGTAACTTTATGTACAAGTTTGTACATGAAACATTGGGATAAGGTGAGGTTTAATTAGCAGTCTAGAGTATGTAATACGGAAGCTCCCGCAATGGGGAGGATTTTGTTCAAAGTCAACGTGTACGGGCGCGTACGAGCAGCGCGTATACACGCTCGAGTTTGTCGCTGAAGAATCGGTCGTAATTAGCTTAAGCACAGATAGCGTTTTGGATTCTCTAAAATTTGTACTTCTATTATTGTCAGAGGAAACTTAATTTTCTTTAGAAAAAGATATGAGTATAGGAAGCGATGCGTCGTAAATAAATATAGAATGGCTTGCGAAATCTTATACAAACTTCCAACTACGCCGTTACTACGATTTGATATGCGACGTAAATTTCACGCAAGTTGTGAAATACTCTTTATTTTTTTCTGTAACTGTCCCTGCCAATTATAGCGTAATTTTAAATAATGACTTGCGCGTTAACGAATGTATAAATATACGCGAAAGTGCATGCCCGAGAAAACACAATTTTATTTTACAAAGATATATGACATCTAATTGGTCTTTTCTTATTAAATTGCTTCTATCTTACAATTAACCGATATATTATTTTATTACGTAGACGTATAAAAACAAGCCTAATGTTCCAATGAGATGGAAATGGAAAATAGTATTAAAATTGAGTTGCATAAACAGTCGGAAAAGAGACGGTTATCTCACGATATTAATACATCGTCGCGAGCGCGGCGATATAATCGCGATATTTTACAGCGTCGCGTGTGTTCTCACTAAGTTTGTGTTTCCATTTAGTCACATACTATATTTATTGCCTGACCGCGTTTCTTCAGCGTTATTTCAAATGGTATCCGTATATAGACGTAATTGCTGATAGATATTTAAAGCCAGACAATCAAATTTGAATTTTCATTACTTGTACTGGCACAACACAAAAGTCATTTGAAATAAAAATCTTTATATTTTGGGATCCCCGAGTTATAAAATTGTCGGCTAAGACCCGGTTTCACAATTCGCGGTTAACTCGATTTAACCGAAGTTCAATTGGCTTTATTTCTTTTCCTAATCTAAGAATTAGAAAGAGATAAACAGCAAGGTAAACCAAGATTAAAGTTAATCTTACATTTGTAGAACCGGGTCTAAATATCTTCAGCCGCGTTATAGGATGAACGGCGGATGTTCGTGCAAGCGAGTGAACGAGATTCGCGGCGCCGCCGCGCCGATTCGCGTCGGAGAGGTCATTGTTAATCGCGGCGCAGCGCGAGCGAGCGATTGCGAAAGGATGAGCAGAGCGGAGCAGCATTCGCGAATTCAAAGCCGGCGCAGGATTCGCCCTCCCCTTCCAATACACGGAATTGGAACGCAATTGTTGCCGCCGCAACTATGCCAGCGATGCTTTCTCTCTCTTTCTATCAGAGGCCGCCCCGCTGCTTCCTCATCCGCACAGGAACCGGAGTAACGCGGGCAGATGCTTCATTAATACGCCGATCGTGAATTGTTACCATTTAATTAAATCGCATTTTCCGCGCGCTTTCCATGACTCCGCGGATCAGGAGGAGGGACTGCTTCGGCGGTCCGTAATTAAAACTGCGGCTCTTGTCCCACGCCTCGTTTGTTCTCTACCTCTCCTGCTCCCATTCTCTCGTTTTCTCTCTCTTTCCTCTCCTCCCCTTTCTTTCTTCTTTCCCCTCTCCCTTCTTTCTCTCTTTCTCTATCTCTTCCAAACGACGATAATGAAGTCGCTGACGTCAACGTCGATCGATCCTCTGCAGGACGGAAACGTCTATCCTAACTGCGAAAAGTTTACGAGATCACGCTTAGGCTGACGCGTCCTAAATAAGCGTGATGCTTGCTTCCTCCGGCGATACAGGCTTCTCGTCCTCGTATCTCGTGCAATACGTTTACAAAACGTTCATGGATTTTCCGATATCGATAAAACTTCGTACGTTTGTAAAGTGTTAACGAGAATTACATTGAAAATCTTTCTCCGAGAAAGTGTGTGAGAGATAGATAGATAGGGAGAGATCGATAGGTAAAGAGAGAGAGGGGGAGGGAAAGGACAGGGAGGAAAAAAAGTTCTGCGAAACTATGACGTATAAGAAAACCTCGGACAAACCGTGCATTTAAATTCTGCAAAAAAAAAAGAAGAAACTCGGGACGCTTCCGCAATTTGCGATTGAGCGTAAACGGATTTTAATATAACAGTTACACCCACACGGCGTTAGATGACCCTTTTGAATTTGGCCGGCTCTCCGAGGAGGAATTTTTCGTGGCGCGCTCAAAAGGCGCGCATGCTGCTGCTGCTCGCGTATGTAAAGCCAAGAACCTCGTTCAAGGCCAGCGGAATGCATCCTTTTAGCCTGAAACTTTTCACTCATGGGAATTTTGAACGGTCGAGGTACCTACCTCGGCGGTGCTAGCCGTCGCTTTTGCATGTAATATATGTTAACCTACATGGGGACTCTCCATCATCAAAATATCCATACGTGTATATACGGGCGATAAATACGCGGGTATAAGTCCGCGATGTCTAGAAATTTATTATGAATAACAAAATAAAATTGTGCCCCGAGCTGAGCTTTAAGCTTTCGCCGCGCGCGGCGAATCTCCCGATATAACTTTCAATATTCTTTACCAGTAATTCTCGACGGACTTTTATAATATCGGTTTATGCAATATCGTCGCGGTGAATTTCCCGTAGCTTCTTCGCGCGTATATACAACCGCGCCTCCTTTCCCCTCCCTCCCCCATATTATCTTTCAGCCAAACTAGTTAATAATAAATAGATTGAATTTCTCAGATTGTACAATACATACACGAGATCGTCCCCCCCCCACCGCTCCTCCCACTCACTCGTCCTCCTCTCCCACGCCGAAATCCGCGCGACGTTTCGAAAAATAGCGCAAATGTGACACGTTGACAATTTTATTTCCTGGATTTTATTTCCCGGAAGATGATGTATCGGAACTATCGATCGCGGTGGTGGGGTAAACCGGCGAAAAACGGTAAACGTCGCTCTCTCGCGCGACGCGCGGCCATACGTACGGATACGGATACGGTATACGTATAGACGAGGAAGAGAGCCCAAGAGTCAAACGGGGAAGACAAGACGTGCGAGACAGTGTCTTCGGAGCTTTCGAAGGAGGACGCGAGGGAGAGCGGACGGGGGAGGGGGAGGCGGAATCGGCGCGATGCGCTCGCCGGGTCAAAAGGACTCGGCGGGGTAACGAACCGTCGACGATGACGACAAACGAGTCGAATACTGGATCCGGGATGTGTGTTTGTGTGTTTGGTCGCGCAGCGTGGGCACCACTTCGGGGCGAAGAGCGGAGAGCCGCGCGGCGACGCGGCTTATCGCTCTATCGTCACCGCCAGAAGGTGACCTCGCGGTCTCGGAAGAAATAAAGACGCGATTGTGCGACTCTAGCCGCGGTGGAATCCTCCTTCCTCGATCGCGCGGAGGAGAGACGGCGAGATATGGCGACATCTCGAAAATACGGAATCTTTATACAACGTAAATATTCAGGGGATCATCCGGCGCGCGCGAGGCGTGCAAAGTTACAAAGCCACGCGTATAAAATTCTCTCTCTTTAAATCTTTCCCACTGCAAATGTATTCGCGAGCTCTGCCAAATCGAATAGAACGGATCCAATCGTAATCGCATACACTGCTGCATCTTAAATAACTGTAAGATTAACTTTTCCAGTATAATCTACGTATAGCGCTTGCGCGTTCTCCTGCACGTCACATTAATTTCTCCCTTTCGTGAATCAATTAATCGCACAGATAAATTTGTTTACTTTTTGGTACTGCTTTACGGTGGAATTCGAGCCGAACAAGTGCGGCACGTCGCGATGCTAAAGTCGTACGGTAAATTGAGCGTGTATACATACATACAAGCGCTTTTGGCGGCAGTTTAACGGGAGAATTCGGCGCATCGACGTATTTCACGCGCGGCAACGAAATATACTAATCCCTCGCGCCGCGGTTGCAAATGGGCTTAAAACCGCGTCCGGATATTACGGAGCATGCCTCGGCGCGAGATGCGCCGCGTGCAACCGGTATCCCGCGCGCGATCGAGTGGCAGAGAGCGCGTGCGTATGTGTACGCTGTTATAGGCGGGCGCGAATAGCCGTATATACGGAGGCCGTATATACGCGTACATATACACACACACACACATATACACGTGCAGGGGCGTCCGCCGGTATTTAATCGCCGACGAAATCGGTGCGACGCGACACGGGCTGAAGCATCGGAAAGCAAATGACACGTAATGGCGCGCGGTCGCCACTTTTGGCAGGGCTCAAAAATTGAAGCGCTCGTCGCCGCGCCGCCGTCACCGCTCCCGAACGAAAATCAAAATCGTTCAACGGACGGGTATTAACGTAACTTCAAGTGGCGATAACGCCGCGCGCGCTTCAACTTTCCCTGAACATTTTCCAATATATCGCCGATTATTGACCGATGCAACGATGCGGCGGGTCAGTGTAGCGCATGCAGACAGCCGCTCTCCGGCGACCGTAATACTACACGGCTGGACTCCCGCCAGATTGTAGCCGGGGCTTATTATATATCGACATTCGGATCACGGCATAACTTAACAAACACGGCAAATTGTGCGCATACAAATTATTCGCAAAACGAAAGTCTTAAATAAGGAGAGCACTCGATCCACGTTGTGCATGTGCGAAAAAAAACTTTTTTTTATATTCACTTTACAATTTTTTTACAATTATTTCTTTACATGAAACGCGCGGAGCGCGTTATCGCGCACTTACGACGCGACGGCCGGCGATCGTCGGGCACGCAACTTCCGCGATTTACGTATTCCCGTCTTGTTTCCCCGTATCGTCGTGTCGTATGTCGATCGGTTACCGCGCGGGAGATACGGGGAGCGCAAGTTCAACGAATCGCAAATCTGGCCCGCCGTGCGCCGCGAAGCGACGCGGCGAGGGCGATAACAATGGGTGGGAAACTGCGACGGACGTACGCGCGGCGGTTGCGAGCGCGCGCGGCCTTCTTTCCTTTCCTCCTCGCTCGTTCTTTCGTCGCTCCCAGACCCACGCTTTAGCATGACAATCCGAACAAATTGGACGGCTCAATTTGAGCGAATTGCAACCGGCGAGTTTCGACCGGCTTCTACTATATATAACTGGCGCGCGGCGCGATCTCTCTCTCTCTCTCTCTCTCTCTCTCTCCTCCACCGCGCGCCACCATCAAAACCCTCGGATTCGATCTCGCTTCGCTACCTCGAATCAGAGCTACCCCGAGTCTCGCGCTCGGAAGACCGAAAATCGGCGTGGGGTGCATCGTTGTGCTCTGAACAAGCGAATGAACGAATGAACGAACGAACAAACGCACGCACGCACGCTTGTCCCGCACGCACTCCGTCACGCGTCGATGCGCGCATAATCGGCCCCGCGATTGACTTTCTATGTACGTAGCTAATTACCGGGCGTTGATCGCGAGGATTCGGAATGATACGCGCGCTCAGTTAAGCCCGCTTCAGATTCAGACCATCATGAACAATACATTTTCCATTAGGCGCATTAGAATCTGTAGGGCGATATACGACTCGGTAATGCAAAATGTAAAGTAAATGTTTGAATATTAGTCGGAACGATGCGTCGCATTATGAATTCATGTAAACATAATTAAAAAATCGTGTTATTAACATTTTATAATGATATAATATTTCAGATGTCTTATTCATCGCCCCGGACGGGATCGTCTTTTGTTATTTAATAATATGATTACGTCTGAGGTATTATATGTACGTGTTAATTATTGATAATTAAAAACTATTTGCGTATAATGAAGAGCATTACTTTTAATTATATGAGATAGTAAAGAATTAAAAATTTTAATTATCGGAATTTTATAATGAACGCGCTATATCGCCATACGGAAATCCGCTAATGGACGCAGGGATTGAGAACTTACATTATGAAAATCCACTTCGTCAATATGAAAAAAAATGAAGGAATCCCGCCGGGCGATATCGAATTCGATATCGAGTGACAATGGGATCGAATTCGATTTGTTAGTTAATTGATCAAATAAACAATACCCTCCGCGTCCCCGCGTCCCGATGAATAACTAGGATGCATATTTTATCCATTGCTGATCGAATTCGTTAGTTAGACCGAAATCGACCAGTTAATTATCTCTACCCGGGATTGATTGATTACTCTTCCGCGAATTTGTGCAGCACACTTCGGCGCAGTGGGACACACGCGCACCGCGCGCGCTCTACCGTTCCATTTCATATAGAGCTTTTGTCAAAAGTGACGCTTTTCTCTACCTCTCTCGAAAATGTCGCGCGACTGTCGAAGGCATAAACGAAAAGCTGTAAATAAAAATACGAAAGTCTCTCAAGCGGCGTCCGCGGCGCCGCGTCCGTAGTTGACATAATTGCTGGCAACGTTTCGGAGATAAATTTCGTTGCCAAGAATATCCCACGTTGTCATATCGAATTTACTCCATTAGTAACGAGACGTCAAGTTTCCACGACGCCGCGCGCGCTACCAGTTTTTAGGGGAAATGCAATATTATGTACTTGTTATTAAGAGCCGAGAGGCGAAATTAAAAGAATTAACAATGCGACTTCCGCGCGGCGCGGAACTCGCGCGGTAGCAGAAGGCGAAGATATAAAAGTTCCGCAAGTATCAGCTTTGACACTGTTTTCAGCTTTCTCTCTGTCTCTCAAGTCATAACGTGCTTCGATACAATCTTTTAAAGTAACGGGGGAGGAAGCGACAGTAAGAATACAAAAGTTCCTCTCTCTCGCGTATTGTACGCAAACTGAGTTACCAATTTTTCGGCAACTTTTCTTTGATGTTTATCGACCCCGCGACAGGGAGCAAATATTTGTTGGCGATAATGTTACCACACACACAGACACACACGCGTTCGCGATCGTCGGATGGTACTTTGCACATATTTGTGGACAGCGCATGCCGATGCATGTCGGTGTGAACATGATTGCGATGCTTTGCGCGACGTAAACCCTCGTGGTGGAAATATCTGCACGCTGCGATATCCCCCCCCCCCTCCTCCCGCCCCTCGAACCCTTACCATCGTTTTCGATCCGACAACGTTTTCGACGAAACAAAGAGAAAGCTGTGGCCACGTGAGGCGATAGGTGATGGTCCGAGGATTCGGGCAGCAGGCAGAGGCCGGTCAGGTAGAGGCGAAGGGCAGGTGAGCATCCCGAAGGTTGTACCGGGGCGTTAACGCGCGTGTTTTCAACGAAATAACCAATTTCTACGGCGGGCATCATCGGCAGCCGCAATCTCGACCGTCCCTCCCGAGGAGACGAAATTACACGTCCATTGTTCGCCGGGAAGATAAATAAGAACTCGTTTGTAAGCCGAAAAAGATTAAGCTCCGCCGCAGACGGCAGGCGGTGCATGCCAGTGCACGTGCATGGGGATCAGCTGAGGAAGAAGTGACGACGACACGCGGCGCTCACAGGGAGCTTACGCTACGACCCTAATAAACGCGGGCGTTACGTAATAAACGCGTCCTCCGCATTCCACGGGCGCATTCCTCGAGGACGTGGTGCAACGTAAAATGGGATTGTCATGTCGGGTTGATGCGCGCGCGCGTGCGGCGATGCGTCGGGCCGGATATTTTGAACCGCGCGTTCGACAGACGCGCGAGATACGCGAGGGGATCTGCGCGTCGATCCATCTCGTCAATCCCGCCCGCGCGCGCGTGAATGTACATTGTTTTATAATAACGTTGTTTTCTGCGGCGCGATGAAGCGGCACTTTTATCGCCGCTATCCCTCCTCCCCCTCGTCCCCCCCTCGTCATTATTCGTCCATTAAGATTGTTTCGATACGTTTCGAAAATTTATCGGATCGAAGTTGAATTTACATGATCGCGACTACTGGGCAATTGGGCCAACGTGATCGACATTCTATGATGAGCCGCGCAGCCAATGCAAAATACAGTTTTAATCTCCGCGACGGTTTATCATTTACCGACGGCGAGACCCCAGTGCATCAAACGCTAATTTATGCTATCGCGCACGTCCGAATTCCGCGGCTACAATCGACAACGAAATAAGCTGCAATACAAACATGATACATATATACACGTGCGCGTGTGTATGTGTGTGGGTGTGCGTGCGTACATGTACGAAGAACCCATTTGGTTGCCACCTCCCCCCCCCCCCGCACAAACCTCCACCTCGATGTTTGGCGCTATCTTTCCTCCGAATTGCGAATCTATGCAAATCATACCAGTGGAGTCTTCTATAAAGAGGCGCTTTTATTTAAAAGGGAGGGGAAAAAAGCGGGAGATTAATGCATAGAATCGGCAAACGAGCCGAGGCTAACATTTATAAAACTCTTTCGAGTTCCGCGATATACACCTATCGCATCGGAATTGCGACTGGACACGCAAAAATGCTAACAACACACCGGCGCGGTGAAATCGAAATATCGCCGTTTCACCGCATCGACGCATTGGTACATTTTAAAGTCGGCGCTTAATATTTCGCGAGTATCAAAATAAGCTCCAGCGTCGGAAAAAAAGAAAAGCATTGCTTCTTTTTTTTTTCTGGAAAGCGGGAGAGAAAACTACTGGAGGAAATAGCGAATTGGGTGATGAGAGGGGAACGCAACGCGGCGGGATTGGCAGGGAGTAAAATTTCTTATTAAGAAATGTTGCAATCTCTCTTCGCGTCGTCGATCAGACGGCGGCGACGGCGGCGGCGGCGGCGGCGGCGGCGGATTTCTGAAAGCTGCGAATTTGCAAACGACAGAATGAGCGCGAAGCTTCATCGGAACCGTCGGCTGTGTTATTACGGGTGCGATCCATTAAAAACCCGACGCGTTTCCCCCCTCCCCCTCCTCCTCTTCCCGCCCAATCCGGGGGCGCAGCCCCGCGCCGTATGCGCTCTCGCAGCAGGTTCGCGGCCGCTTCTCCGTTGATGGTACAGGCGGTCGGCCGAAAATGCCTGGTGGTCCCTCGAGTGGAGCCCGCGGGAGAAAGAACCACCTGCCGTAGGGATCGGTGGGGGCAAACTGCCGTCGTGCACCTCTACCCTCGTCCCCGCCGCGCCTACCCCCTCACACGCTCCTGCGCGCCCTCGACCCCGCACTGAGAGAGACGGGGGCCACAACGTTCACCGGCACCCTTCTGTCCCTTCCGCGCCCCGCCGCATGGATCTCCCCACCATTTAACCGCCGCCGCCGCCGCCGTCGCCGTCGCTGCCGACAGGGTTGGCTCGTGCTACGTTCATGCCCAGAGCACGAAACGGATATCTCGGCGCTCCGAAATGGATTTTGCGTGTAAGAGAAGGAATAGTTTATTTAAAATTTATATTAAAGTTTCTAGTAGAGATTACAAGTTGAACGTTTATACATACGTTTGATGAAATATCGCCGGGCGATTGTAAAACTGCACAGTCGCTCACCCGAGAAATTGGAAAAACATGTAATATACGCTTACGATCAGATAAAAGGTGAAATAATTAAAATTAATTAAAATTAATAAATTAATGTGACTAATTATTTTCGTTACGTAATCCTGGATTTTAGCAATTTTTTTCTTAGGGAATATCTCGTGCGTAATATAAAATTCAATCAATGGGAACGTTAATGCTATCACAATCTAATTATAATAGCATTAATGTAATTCAGTTGTAATAGCATTAACTGATTTAATTCTAATGATATTGATTATACAAAAGGATGCGGAAAGAGAATAATAGAATGTGATGGACAGAGACAAAGGGAAATATCAGTAAATACGGAAACGGGAAAGAAATTTTTGAAAAGCTCATATATAAGTACAGACGGGAGAGAGATAAGTCTATTATCCTTATGTCGCACAACTCCATACGCGTATTAAGCAAAATTGGACGGAGCGTCTATTAAGTAATTAAAATAATTAAACTCGTTCAGTCCCAACGTAACCATATGGGTGCCGATTAGCAGACTTAAATTAGAGAATTATGTAAATTTCAACAAAATTGCCTTCTACCGAAATTAGCATGTCCAAATGTAGACGTTATTGCTAGCGTGTTACGTATTTCATTCATCGTGCAATTTTCCGCGGTGCTTGTACCAAACGATATTTTTTAATTGACAGCGCCTTTATTAAAACTTTGCCTCGTGTTAAACCTTGCCCCGGTTGCGGCGAGTTTAATCCGTTCTTTTTATTTAATAGAGATTTGTACTAGATCGCTTGAATATCGATTCACATTTGAGACACGATATGCATTGATTGCAGATTGAGTAGAATTATATTATAATAGCATTATTAATATTATCGATAGGTTATATAGGATAAATTTATATTGCATGAAGTGTGGCGTTCTAGTAAAAGGAAATTGCTAAATTCAATCAATTAATTGTTATACTTTGACGTTTGATCGTAAGCATGGCTTTTCCCGTTTCCGTAATACGCAGCGCTACGTAATATTTTACAATCTTTTGAAATTTTTTGAGAAATGTGTTTTGTCCTGTGAAATGTAACCGTGGTTGTAGGAGGCTTAGACAAATTTACTGCCTTCATTAAATTTCAGCGTCGTTTTAAGAGGGCAAAACGTAGTGCATTCTCTCTCTCTCTTTCTCTCTCTCCCTGGATATAGCCAGAATACACTATTACCAGCGAGTTGAAGCAGTTCCTAGTGTCATCCAAGTACTTCACTCGCCGGTGCATATCTCAAGAGGGACCATGTATGCGCAGCAGAGACCGCATTTCCCCAAGACCCTTATTTAAAGCCACTTTATGTCATAACGAGATTAAAATGCTACAGAATGCTAGATAACAACGGGGCTTCAGAAAGAAGGTTTGGTGCACGATAGAAACGTCGCTCGCTCGTCCGCGTCCGCTTCTAATTTCCGCTTTCTCCGCCGCGCCGTCAAGACGCTGCCGCCGGAGGGGAGAATCACGATTTAGAAGTCGAAATTCTCCCCCCCCCCTCCATTCCCCTCGTCAAATTGAGAAACCCTAGCGGTAAGAGCGAGTTCTCTCTCTCTCTCTCGTGAAATGAGGAGGCCTCGAGTTAGCGCCTCTTGCACCTGCAGACGTGCATCCGGCTCTGGCCGGTTACCACCACCGCCTCCGTCGCCGCCGTTGCACTCCGACGCCGCTACGGACGGTTGTAGTACGACGCGCCACACTATGCGTGGCGGCTCGAGTGATCTGTGGAGGGGGGTGAAGATCCCGAAGTGGGGGTAGCAAAAGGCGCGATGAGATCACAGGCTCAGTTGCCGTGCGACTGTCGAGAGACGCACTGGCGGTGTCGACGGACGCGCGACAGTTTCCCAGTTTTCAGCCTCGCGCCAAGCTGATTTACGGAGTTTCGTCCCTCGCGTGCTCCGTCAAAGGAAACCCGGTCAGAGAGTAACCCACGGTCGGTTCGTTTCGCCGTTGGACAGTGACCTGTGGCAGCGAAAAGGGAAAAAAAAAGAGAGAGCGAGAGAGAGGAAAAATAGTTTCGCTCGACGGAACCATCTTCGGTAAGGGGACGAAGAGGTGGCGGTGGTGGAGGAGGAGAGGAGGTGGAGAATCCCGATTTAAATCTCCAACCGCAGAAAGCCATTAATACCGTCAGGTGCACGCGGTCCACGCATACGTATAACACGGCGTATCGCATAACACACACACACGGACACACATCCACCGCCCCGTGCGGGAATGGAGTCTCACCCCCGTGCGCGCAGTTGAGCGATGATCGCGCGCGAATCGGCCGCGAGGAGCGCGTCGCCGTGTCTTTCGCCTGATGCATCGTCGGGCCGCACCGTCAACGCTGGCGTAAGACCGCCGGTCGTCGTGTCACCGGCGTGCTGCACCCGCTCGCGGACGACGGACAGTTCCGGACGGTAGCGACCGACGACGACGATCCGAACGGTGGAAAGGATTAAAGCGAAGGAGAAACTCGACGCGCGCGCGAGTGTATGTGTGTGTGTGTGCGCGGGGTGAAGAAATGATGCGGCGTGCGCGCCCGTACAGCTCGCCTCCGCCGTCGCCGTTCGCGGTGCGACATTTTCGCGGTGAACGTCATTCGGATGTGCGCGCGTGTGGTGTCACGGGAGGCCTGTGAGGAGGAGGTGAAGGTGGAGGAGGCTGCGTGATAAATAAAAAAATATATATATATATATTATATATACACGTGATAATTGACAAGAGCGTTTGGTTGCGCTCGGTTGTCGCTTGGGTTATCCATTTGGAATCCAGTGTATGTTTTTCGGAGTACTAACGGATCCCTCGGCGGGCGTGCGAACGAACGGGCAAGAGAGCCCGCGAGGAAGAGTGCAAAGGAGTGAAGAAAGACACAGTGTGAAATTACTATCCCGCGCGTGTGAAGTTACTCCGTGAACTCCGCCTCTCCGACAAGGGTATATAGCCATGGATAGAAAGCAGAGGATCATCAGCCACCGCACGCGGATGGCGATAATGAACCTATTGCTGCTCTGCACCGGTGAGTATCCGCGCGCGCGCCACCGCGAGAACGAGGTTCTCTCTCTCCTAACGAAGTCGCCGCCGCCGGCGCGCTATGATTAAAAACTAATCCCCCCGTCGAAACGCGAGGCGGCAGTTAATTAATGAACGATTCATCAGGCAAAACCCGCGGGTTCCGCGGGGCGAGTTCCCCGGGTCGGTCGGACGGGCGCCACTTCCCATATAAATATCGGGATAAATTGATGATTTTGCGGCGCGCGGCGCAACACGTTTCGCGGATGGACAGGGGAGAGGTGGTGGAGTGTGTCGAGGAATGAAACCGGATTCATATGGATTGCGTGGGTTGCGGATTGGTACACGCCTCGCGCGCGGCGCATCGAGACGAACGCCGGGGCATCCGATGCGCGCTTTGTGTGTTGCATCGGAGATGCTGCTGTGCACCTTCGACGTTCGCACCTCTCTCGGGTTGCTTAAAGCGAAATGTTATCATTCTTAGACAGATCGCATGACCCTCCGCTGCAGCGGCGGACTTTCGCCGCGTTGTTCGACAGACGTATAGACGCGGGAATGTATATAACGTAAGGCCGTATATTAAAGAGCTCGAGTGAGGATGTATATCGCGATAGGTGGATAGGAAGGCGGTGATTAGGGCGCGAAGCTATAAGCTATACGCCGATGACATCACTCTCTTTCTGCGGAAAACTACCGAGGTGACCGAGAATTTCGCTCGGATCGCTGCTGAAACGAAACTTATAGCAACTTCGGTTGTTGCAATCGATGTATAGACAAAAGCGAGACGGCGGCGTGTGGATCGCACGAAGGGGAATAGGCGAGATATAAAAATCACATGAGCAAAGGGTTGGCGAAGTGGCACGGAGTACGTATCTCCCCAATCGTTAACCCAACAGCCGGGGACGTGTGTGGAAGAAATCGGACGGTGAGCTATAACCGCATCGGCCGCGGATCGATTAGGAAACGTACGGCGCGCGACAGAAATATCGTCAAGAACACAAAAGGACGCTTTTTCACCTCAAGTTTTCGCCACTTCTTGCCACTCTATACGCGCCGCGCGCTGAGATTATAGACGCTCGGATTGTAAGATCGGCGTAAAATCGACGCGCTCTCTGGAAACTGGTGGCTTGCCGGAGGCAACTTTCGTAGAGATAATCTAGATCGCCCGGCGCGCACAAGCAACCTCGTTCCAGCCGAATTGACGATCAAAGAGAGAGATTCCCCCCGTCGACTGCTACCGACGACAAATTCTCAAATATCTTCGACCGTGTTATAAAAGTAGATGGAAAAATTTTCGTAATCCAAGGACGGGAGTCGCGCCGCGCGCGGCTATGCGGTCACGCACGCCGCCGCGCGGTTCTCAAGCGGCAAGTAGTTTCATGGAAGACTGCTTCGGAAACGCGCTACCAAGCAGCAACAGCACGACCGCGACCAGAGTCTCTCTGTCGCGGAGTGACGTGACTGAGAATAGTACCTAATAGCACAATGTAAAATCGAAACTTTAATCGTCGTTTAAAGCGACGTACACATCTATTGTCGTTTAGAGACGCGAAGAAAATTTTTCTGACGTCGATAGATATATTTTCCTGGCGTGCTGCAGGTGGACATTTTTCTATGTACTCTCGCTATTTTCATCCCCTTTCGACTTCGTCTTTACTTTCGTAAATGAGAAGTTGCACTCGCGCACGCACTTGACAGGATTAAATGTTGCCGTTGATAAATCTTCGAAACAGTATACCTTTAACCCACGTCTTCATCGATATTATGTAGTGGTGCAAAATCGCGTGCATTAATATTGCATCAACGTTCTTAACTCTCGGACGTGTATCTTCCCTCCTGTGGGACCTCTAAGCCGCTTTCTCAGTCAGTTTCACTTTATTCGTACTCAAGTATATATATATATATATATATATATGTATATGTATGTACGTAAAGCCGCAATATCTGGACTGCTCTCCGCAAGAGTAAACATTATAGATTCCAATTAATTGTTACGCCGCGCGCCGCCAGTTATCGAAGAATTAACAACTCATCGGGAGTGGGAAAAGGAAAAAAAGAAACGTTATGTGGAATCTCGCTCGAGACCTGCGGGGGCGATTAAACGCGCCACGAGGGACGGAGGAAAGTTCGCTCGTGAATATGACGTTCGTGTGGCTTGGAGGGGGGGGGGTGGGGTGGGGAGGGAGCGCCAGAAATGCAGATGCACCGCTCACCGTTCACCGATGTAAGATGATGTTACGCAGATCGGTCCTTTGTGGCATGTCAAACGCGGCAACCTAAACAGCCGCCGGTTTCCGCTTTAGTCGCTCGACTCTTGTTTTATCGTGGCGTGGCCGCGGCCTCGCAATAACGAGAGCTCGCAACGTTGTAACGGCGAAGCGGCAAAGGTGTGGGAGGAGGGGAGGGGAGGGGGGAGGGGATAATTTGCATACGCCCAAGGTTACGCGTCGTGCCCCACCCGCGATAAAACTCTTTCTCGCATTAAATAGCAACGGAGCTGTAACAGCCGCGGGCTAAGATTCGCGTTCGCGTTTCAAGTGTCTGGTTGTGGGGTAACATAAACAATCTGCAGTACTACTACAGTCCCTATTGCCAGGACCAAGCAGAGTTTGCGTGGGCGCACACAGGGCTTTAATTAGGGGGGGAGGATGGGGGGAGGAGAGAGAGAGAGAGAGAGAGCACACATAATTAGGTGCGGGGCATTGCATCGGAGCACGCCTGTGTAGTTGCCGACCGATTACGTTGTTGCGCGCGTTTGTAGTCGACAACAAAGATCCAGAAGGGGCGAGAGGGGGGGGGGAGATGAGGGATGGACTCCGAAAGGGCTGATCGGCCTTCGGAGGGTCGCATCGGCGCCGCATCGTCGCTATATAACGACGCCCGGCGCTTTTCTAATCGTCGTTTTCCCGCGCGAAACGGCCGCTTCCCACGAAGATCCGCGATTCGGGCCAAACATTATCGCACCGCGGAATTATCGGAAAGTAATTAACCGCTAATCGGCCGGGGGATGGGTATAGCTGGGATTGGGAAATCGCGATGCTCCTTCTCTTAACACCGGTGATACATTCAAGCTGGAGAGGGAAGGAGAGGGGGCGGAGGGGAGAACGGTTGCGTTTTCGAGTACGTTTACCTGCGTTTCGTCTGAAATACGAGAGATTTAATCGCGTCGGTCACGCAGGCTAGTTTGCACAAGTGTGTCTTCAAAATAACATCTAAGGTACTTTAAAAGTAACGCCAGCAGAGAGAGAGAGAGAGAGAGAAAGACGGAGAAGGAGCGAAGGGCTTTATCAGATAAATGTCTTGCTGAGTATTACGCTAGTTAATTAAGAGGGGAGGAAAAAAGGGAGAAGGATCTGGGAAAAGAGCTATTTGGTTGAAGACAGTCAGTTACGGGAAGATCGGCGGACGTTTACGGGCGACGGGCGTTTATTTAAAGCAACGATGGCACCGAGTAATCGATCGACGTCTTTGCGGCGGACCTAATAAATTTCCCACTCTTATTGCCGCGCGCTGCCTTCCCCCCTCCCCTCGACCGGCGGAGCTTCTAAGCTGTCTGTCCACTCGATAAATTTCGACGACGCTTTCTGCAGCGAGCATTTCTTTAACGCGCGGCGCGGCACAGCGCGCCCCTGCAGCAACGCAGGTGCGCGAGGGCGCCGTTACCTCTCTCCGTTGTTGCATTACGAAAAGAAGATTACGAGCGTCTCGGTGTTAATGGCACACAGGAGGGCGCTGACGTATACCTCTTCTCTTCGCGCGCCCGCGCGCGCGAGAAGCATAAGCGATTAATGGCTTTTGTAAACGACCCCTTTATTTCTTGTCGTCGCACAAGTAACCCTGAGTTATGTTCGCGCCGCGCGAACGCGGGGCGCGGCGCGCGGCGGTGCGCGGTGCGCGGCGCGGGCGGCCAGATCAAAAATTATTTACTCCGGTACGCGCGCGAGCGATTACGCGCGAAATATCGTATCTTTATTGCGCCTTATCTATCTTTATTTCCAATTCCCTGGAGTGGAGAGGCCGCTCTCCTGCCCGTCCCAGGTAGATTTCACTTTAATGGAATTTTAATTCGAGGATAATCTCGCGGCGAGAAGATTCTCGACGGTGAATATAAAAATGAAAATTACGACGTATATGACGGATTTCTTTTTCTTCTACGTTCCGACGTAGCCGTTTAAATTAATGATTCGTCGGCTCGTCTATAATTCGCACGCGGGCTCGTAATACGAAGAAGACAAACGGTCTCGCTCAATCAGGATTATATAGGAGCGATAACCGGGCGATCGTTGTACTGATTAAGGAACGGTTGCGGCGTATAAGACGCCGGCGGGGGCGTAGGTCGTTACGCAGGTCTCGATATTATTATTCATCGTGGATTTTCGGTATTCCATTCTGCCTTGGGTATATGTGTATATCGCCGCAATTCCTGCACCGCGCTACACGGCTGCTACCGCGCGCTGATCCCGCGCCACCGCGCGAGTCAAATATTTTCACTGCGGCGCGGGCGCGGCGGTGAGGTCTGCGCCGATACGCGCGTGGCCCCGGTACCGCAGCGCTTTTCCGTATATAGGTACCTCGAAAACGGAGAAACGGTTGTGGAATTAATTCTTTATATTACCGGACGGAAGGAAGGCAGGAAGCGAAATGGATGTCGGGCGAGAGCGCATTTGTCGGAGGTTAAACGCGCACGCACGTACGGAGCATTATTTCGTCCGCGCCCGGGGGCCCGAGACTGTTGCGATGTGAAAAAAAAAGAAAGGGAGAGAAAGAGAGAAATATCCCGTATCCGACCCGTTTTTAAATCGTTTCGCACATCGCGCGCGTATAACCGATAGCGATACTGGCTGGTTCGCCGACCGAGAGAGACAGAGATAGAGAGAGAGAGAGTGAGAACGATGTATAACTTCAGAGGCAGTTTTCCCAACTTTCACCGTATGTTTCGCACGAGAAGATATTGCAAAGGTCGGATACTGCAGTATCGAGTAGACTATTCAACATCTGCGTTACTTCCCGCACCGAGAAAAAAAGGCGGGCTTTTGTCATACGATGCGTACTGCGGTGCACGCTGTGGAAAACCCCCGTATTTTCCGTGTGCGGAGAGTACGCGGGTACTTTAAAAGATTGGATATTAAACCAAAAACTCTCTCTTTGTCGCGCGCGCGCGCAATCGCGAGTTTGCCAGCATTAAATTAAATGTGAAAACCGAATATTCAGCCAAAAATCAAATACGCGGTAAAATTTTTTAATATCTAAATTAAAAAAGCCGTCTTTCTCCGCGATTAGTTATTTACAAAATCTTCTTTCTCTCCTCTTTTTTTTCCAATCCGGATGAAAAATATTTTTAAAAAATTGTTCCAATCCCCCACGTTCTCCAAATAGCTTTATAGCATCTATGATTGATAGAAAGCAGGCGACTCGCTCTATGACACTCTATACATCTTGCTTTATACCACCATATGGCCGATGGCCCGTCCATCCCAAAAGCCGATGAGCACGCTGGTATATACGATCGCGTTTAAAGTATCGGAAGCGAGGGCGAAGGCGAGAGAAAAAGAGAGAGAGAGAGAGCGAGAGGGGCCACGCGTTATTTGGGTAGCGTGTGTGTTTCTTTCCTCGGAGGGATACGATACGGCGTTTTTCGCATGCGTTATGACTCGTGAACTCTCATCGTCATATTGCCCGGACGTATACGAGAGCCAATATCGCGCGCGCGGGCTGCGCGCGGCGTATAGGAATGCCTACGGCGATGATATTCGACGCGGTGAAATAAGGTTCGGCTGCTGGCTGGCCGGCCGCGCGCGCGGCGACGTATTGTTATTGCTGCCGCGCCGTGGACATTAACGCGTTTCGCTTTGTTATGTCGTGCCCGCAGGCGCCGTTGGGCGTGGACATGTACGGGGTGTCGCGAAAGCAAACGTGCACACGTCAAAAGGGCGCAGAGATTGATTGTAGGTCACGAGACGTCACTGCTTTTTCGAGCACGTCTGGGACAGGATTTAAGGGACGTTCCACTGACAAGTCGTTTTAAAAATGAAAGGATTTGACGCGCTCGAATTTTCTATATATTCTGATACATAAATGATGATGGCTGCACTCTAAATACTATTCTCCGGGCGAGTGTCGTTTTAACAGAAACGTAATTTGCCGCCGAATAAACGAGATATTTAATCGTTAATTGGTCTGGTGAAATAACTGTACATGCATTTTTATGGCCGCGAGACCAGTTGATGATTAATGTTGAAAAATTAAAACAAAATGCATCATAAACGATGCTGGTGTATGATTTAAAGTCGAAAGCGAAGGTGAGAGAAACCTGGTGAAATTAAACTACAATTAGTGTGGAATCCGCGGAACGTGTAAGTAAATTTTTCGCAATACCGGCATTTTAAGATTTCAGGTGTTCCATCCGTTAAATATCTAGATTCGCGCCCCGTATATTTCGTAGCGTGCATAATGCACGTAATACAATGTAGTTTTAATTTCATACTACGCTATCATATCACACATCACTCCACATATCATGTAGCATCACATAATACTCTCGTTTGAATATTTCAGCAACATGAATACTTCACGTTCTTATAATTATTTTACATTCATTTTGCAAGCATGAAATAAACGATAATTTATATTAGCATTTATTCATATGTACATCGAACTCCATATCACGGAGATAAACAATGAGTTTTGCATAGAAGGAGGATACGAATTTGCAGCAGCGAATCGTCTGACGTGATTGCTGCATTTATAGTTTTGTGAAAATAATTTCATTTAACGCGCCGCCATTTTTAATGCACCGCAACAGATCGAAGCGCTTCACGTTTATTGCCTCGGGAAGTAGTTCAGACCGGGGGGGGGGGGGCGAGGAGCAAGAGAAACGAGCGAGAGGAAGGTACTTGTTAATACCGCGGAGGCAACACCTTTGAAGAATCCCATGCATTATATCGCGGGTATAGGTACAGGCGATGCCGAATCGGTCCCGGTCACGTGAAGTTTTCCGCTCCCCATCGCGCGGGTTCGTCCGCGGGCTGCAGCGTGTATAAGCCCGGTTTTATAAACCGAGTTTTCTAAATAACTAAAATCCATTAGCGGCACACGCCTCGGCCGGGAGTAGGATGGATATGCGCGCGCGAGTCGTCCGCCGCGGGGGAGAGGCGACGCGACTCGCGCCAAGGAAGCCGTACGGCAGCGGGCTGGCGGTATTACCGAAGCGAAAAGTTTACCTTACAAGAGAACGGCAGTTCTCGCACGAAGGAAATTCCCTATATATATTTTCCGCGCGAGGAAACACCTAAAGGCACACGGTCACATTGTGGCGAGACATAACAGGGCCGAGGATAGCACCCACCGACGAGTGAGAGACTACGAAACTTGCAGCAGCGCGAGAATTTCGATATTCTTCTCCCTTTGTTCACCGGGTTCGATTCTGTATCGCTCCTCGCGCGCCCGGTACTGGCTTTTTAAACAAAAGCCCAAGATAAAGGAAAGCTTTGTCGAGAGCTCCCGCGTGCCCCAATGCCAGTGCGATTAAAATATAAATTTAATCTCTCGTGCTCCGTTGACTTCTAACGGAGAAGCAATTAATGCAGATTTTATCTCGAGCCCCTCGTTGACACAATTTTTCGTTAGAATTCCACATGTGTTATTGTTACGTGACGACAACACGCACGGTCGATCGATAGATTGGGAACCGTGTGCTTGTAATTGTTTTTGCGTGCTGAGATCTCGGAATGCCGAGCGCGTCGCGACGTGGTGAATGTCTCCGTGGCGAGAGCGTTTGAGAAACACTGGCGCAAACACATGACGATTTCTGCTTCTGTGCGGCGCTGATAATATCGACGAGTGCAGGCATACCTCACCCGAGGTATTTACTATACTGTACGCGACTATGCCGACGTTTGTTCGTTCGTGCTCGTTCCGCGGCTCTTTGGCCTCGCATTAGAGGCCGATCGGCACGTTTCGCGATTAATACTGCAGGATGTTGCGACACGCATCCCGGCATCGCGTATCACGCACTACCGCGGGCGGCCGCGCTTCGATGCGGCGATCGCGACGCGACAATTGGTTGCTCATTTATTTTATTATTGTGTTACCCCCAAAAAGGACATGTTAACGCCGGTATACGATTGTATCAAAATAATTTCATATATTTGTGTCAATATATACACACTGTGCGCGCGCGCACACATGGCGCAGAACAATGATTCTGATATAAACACGTTATACCATGAGTAAAGTTCATATAGGTCGCGTTATGACGAGAATATATCGGTACAAGTTATTTTTTTCCCCGGGCACCGAAATACACATATACACGGAAAGTTCGCGAAAGAAGCCCAACTTAAAATCCAATTATTCTATGCCCCAGTCTTCCTTGTACTTCTATATGATGGGAGAAAATTAAAACTTTTACGCTAAACTTTATTTCCACCCGAGTCATAATATTCCGGAAGAAGAAGTGAAAAATTCCATTAAAAAATTAAAGTTTTTATATAATATAAATACACTCTAACACACGCCCTCGCGCACGCGCGCTCGCGCGTGCACGTCTAGCGGCATGCCTTGCGGAGATTAATCCTATAATCGTTAACGATCGCCGTATATATATCGGACCGCGGTTCGAAATCCGACCGTGGCGAGCTGATTTATGGGGGGGGGGGGGGAGGGCCGCGTAAACCGCCGAAACGTAAGGATTTCAGGCGACGAGTAGCATTAATCTGGAATCGCAGCGCCCGCCGCCGCGCCGCGGCGTGCAACACACAGACGCCGCGCGCGGGCACGTTTATACGGGGGAGGCAACGACATTAATCCGTCGCGTGCCGCATGCGAGGCGACGTCTTGGATAAAAAAGTATATATCGCGTGCATTCATTAGCGGGCATATTAATGCGAAAAAATTGCCGTGCCCGCCCGGGCAATCGCTTATCGCCCAACCCCCCCTGCGTACGTAAACGAGCTTAAACCGGCGTAATCGCTGATCGAGATCGCACGACCCGCGCGCGCTCGACTTTCCTCGCTTCGCGATTATCGCTAACGTTGTTGCCCAGACTCGCCCCGCGGATTTATCGCGAGTGTATCAGTTCCGACAGAACCGTCGCGCGTTAATGAGGTTTACAGGAATTTACAGCGCTGCGTAAAGAGACGTTCCCACAGAGGAGGCCCCCCCCCCCCACAGAACTCTAATATCAACAGAGCGGGATTAACTTCGACTTTTCTCCTTGTTCCCGAAATATCCCCGTGGTACACAGCAGCCGCGGATCGAGCGATTTCAAAATAAACATTTGCCAGATCGACGTGATTGAATTATCATGATCATTTCTAAATTTCACGGGGTATCATAAGCTATATTTGCGATATCTATCGTGATTTTACAAATAGCTCGGTGCCAAATAATGTTCACACGGCCAAACTATATTCGCGTTATATAGAAATCGTTTGAAAACTATATAAACTATATAATCGACGGCTGTTAATTTGTATTGCTGCGTATTACTGTTGGGAATTATTATCTAATAACCCAGGCATTACCGAATTAGTGTACATATTTTTGGTTTGCGGTTTACACGCCCCTCGCCTTTCCGCCCAAATATCCAATAATGATTTAATGCAATTAACGCAATGAGCAAACTGCGCAACGCGATTGCCGTTTTGTGTGACAGATTCGCCGGCGATAATTTTCTAGACGGGTGGCGTGAGCCGTCCGAGGTAAAAGGCCCCGCTCCCCCCCCCCCTCTCTCTCTCTCTCTTTCTCAACTCCCCAGCGGCCAAACGGCCGTGTAATTCGTCATCCCGATCGCGGCCGATAACGCTAATTTGTTTTCCCTGGCTCTTATTATACTTTCCTGCCGCCTTATCCAAACACATTTTCCATTTGTGGGTATATCCGACGCAGGTATTCCAGATATTCGGAAGTATTCGAAAGTTCTCCCCCCGAATTGTCGTCGTCGATCGTTCATTATGTTTGCGCTCCTCGTGGCGTACGTACCGTACTCGTCGCGCCGGTCCGCCTGCAGGCGAGAATAATATTTCTAGCGGAAAATTCATCGTGGTCCCTGCTTCCCCTCCTTTCCCCCGCCACGACGGTGGTTTCCATCGGTGCGAGAAATGACTGCGAGAATTTCGTGCAAGTAACTTCGAGCCGCGGTGAACGCGTGCTCGAAATTTTCAGCGCGGGTAACACAGTTTTCGTTAAGAGAATCTCCGCGCGTGTAAGTAAATATAGTGAGAAATGCGCAAAGTAATTATTCTACGTCATTTCTCTCTCTCTCTCTCTCTCTTTCTCTCTCTCTCTTTTTATGTAAATAGATTTTCTAGATAGATAAAGTGTGTTGTATTAATGAATAACAATATGTCTGTCGCATCTGTTTATCAATAACAACTCATTTCTCTTTTTCTTATTCTGTCCGTATTACACGATTAAAAACTATTCAAACGACATTTTATGCATTTTAACTTTTCTTTCCCGCAAAACGCACATCTTTCATCGTCAGCATAACGTCTGACACGATAAGCACGCGCGCATACAACTGATTTGTATACATTTCTTCCTTTTTTTTTTCCGAGGGCGACGCGCGAACAAATTTAAAAAAGACGGTGGAAACATTTCTCGAGTGCACGAGCACCTTTTTGCGCGCCCGTCTCGCGCGTAATGTAAGCTCATGTGTAAAGTCGCGCAAAGTGACGAAACATCTTTTCTCACTTTAGAGGAGACACGTATGTAGATTACGTCGATTGCACGGAGACCGGAGGGAGGAGGGGGGAACAGGGAGACGTCTTGACAGTCGCGTCGACATCTGGCGAGGAGCGCGACTCGCTTCGCTCCTTTGTCTCGTCGCGCGAGTAACGGTATACAGCACCAGACGAGGTTTACGTCGTCGGGCGTAAACTCCTCTTCTTGCTGCTCGCGGGCTTGCCGTCGTCGTCATCGTCGTTGCCGCCGCCGCCGCCGCCGCCGTCGTTCCCCGTCCCGATCTTTTGTCCGCCGCGCCGGGCCGTAAATCTGTCCGGGAAAACAGTACGCCGAGCGTACATCATGCCGCGCCGCTTCCTTATTAGCGCAATGCACCGCGACATTGCCGAAGAGTCGCTCGTTCGCGTCTCTCTTCGTGTATCTCGGCCTCGTTCGAGAGAGCGTCTTTTCTTTCCTCTCGCGTTGCGAAACTTAATTGGTGCGCGCCGTGAGCGCGCCAGCGCGACCGACGTGCGACGTTGCGACGCGACATGCCGCGTCTCCGACGAACGCGTCGCGCGGTTTTCGCGCGGCTCCCACCAACGCGACGTGGGGTGAAAGACGTTTTCGCCTCTCTCCGTCTCCGTCTTTTTCGCGTGATTTAGTGCAACCAAACTGCGGGGTTGCGGGGTCGCGCGCCGGAGGCTGACGCCGTTCTCGCGAGCTCCCGGGCGGCATTCAGAAGATAAATTTAGAGAGGGGTTTCGAGTGTATTAAAACTCGATAGTTACATTCACACCGGCGGCGCGGGCGTCGGATAGAATCGAAATGGGGAAGAAGGGAACTTAATTCCGTTATATTTCATATATACAGTTGTATTAAGCGTCTCGGAAAATGTATTTGTTTCACTCGCGTTGACATTTATTTAATTATCGGATTTGGAAATGTAATTAATTATTATAAATACGATGTATACCGTATATATACATATATAGAATTAGAATAAAATTACTTGTTACAATATAATTAGCTATGAAAACACACGTTGAGAGTTTTCAGTGCTGCCCTGATTACACTGAATAACAACGTCATTTTTATTGAAATGCTTTTGTTTTTCTGTTTTGCATCTTTCTACGTGATTTTCTACGGCCAATCTGGCGCGGCAACTCCCAACGCAGGAAACGTTTCAACATTCGCCACGGTTTTAACTGCGCGACAGTAAATCACAGTAGGATTGCGTTCGGAACACGACACCACGTGGCATTCCTTCGACAACGTGTTGAATTTCACTTCCTACGCGAGACAGGCAAATTTTGAACGTGGAACAGTTTCTGTTAACAAGTAGAGAATACATTTTGCACGAGCCGAACAAAATTTCAAGCGTAAAGTCATTCCGGTGAATTCCACGGTTAATTTTTACTGAAGATTTTAACGCGCCTAAATAATGCTTAAAAAAAATGCAGCTCTTACATTTGAGAGACTCCGCAACGCTCGCAACTCGAATTATCGATATCATCAGCCAATAATAAGGTAAGTGCGGAGCAAATAACTTGTAATGTAATTTCATTCTTGCAAGGAGCACAAAAGCGCAGACCCGACCGAGAGAAAAATACAAAAGCATAACGCGCAAGTTCTCTCTCCTCTTCGTATTGTGCTTTAAGCTAAATACGAAAGATATTAAACTCTTCTTCTTCCTTTTCCGAGCACTGCAGGCTGGCGGATAACGCTCGTAAGATCGCTGTAAGTCACGTAAACGTCCGTTATCCGAAGTTCTATCTGCGCGGTTCTTGTAGATCGCTTCCTTTATCGCCTGCCACGAGATAATGATTTCTACAACTTTTTCGCAGTCCGCCCCGAGTAACACGTCGCAGAAATTGCCTTCACGTCGAAATTGCTCTCGCCCAGAGGCTGCCTGCCCCGCGATAGCCCGATCGATGCTCACGACCGCTTTTACTTACGCCAATTGGCTAATCCTGTGTCCTCTTAATATTGCACAAAGTGTCGCTCAGAATATCGAGCCGCACGCGCGCGCGCGCTACCTTTAAAATGGCAGCAACGCGTCTTGGAAATTCATACTCCGCTTCAGCGCTCGTCCTCCTCCCCCCCCCTCCCCCCTCCCTGCCGAAACTATAGCGAGATGTTCATGTTACACGCAGACTACTATATTGAGTCACCTGAACTTTGTGCGGCCTGATTTCAAACTAATATGCTGCATGGTTCCCATCCGAGATTAATTCCGAAATTTAACGTTTCGCGGAGGTCGAAAATCGGGAGCCCGACACTCCCGATTTTTTTTCGGGAAATTTTCGGAAACTCGAAAAAGAAATTAATATTCCGAATATATGAATGCAGATGCGCGAAACGCGCTGCGCGAGCAGTAATATAATTTCGAACATTCCTCTATCGCATTTTTTCGTTAATTCCCGTATCGTAACCGTATCGTAAATTAAAATTTTTATCTCTACCGTAATTCTTTCCTGTCTCATTATCATTCTCTCCCGGGACGGCGGCAATTTCCTTACACTGGCACTGTAGGAGAGGACTGGACGAGGGCTTCCCCGAAAAAAAGCTATTACGTACACGGCACATTGTATGTCGCCACATCTTGCATTTATGCAGCATTAACAGTTTCGCAATTGGCACACTGCTGGCGGAGCGAAGGTGTGTATGCGCCGTGTGTATGCATATACCGATCGAACACCTACGTGAGGATCGGTACGATTGTTGTGTGTTACCTGCATGACTAAGCCGTATTTACGCAAGTCCGTATTGCGCGTAACCTCGTTACACCGCGATATATACAGGGTGTCTCAGACACCCCTGCCGATGGAAAAAGGGAGATATGGAGTATTTGCCTCTTTAAACGACTACAGTAGATCCCCGAGATAACGTTTCGCGATAATGAACTTGAGCAACGACCGGTTAATTAAAAAGATAACGCGAGGATGGAAATAATACAGCTGCGGCACTGACGTCTTCCTCTCGTCTTTCCAATATCGTGGACCACGCGGTGTGTTATATACCAAACACGCGCTCGCGCGTAAAGTTTCCCGACGAGCAGAGAGGACGGCAGGAACGGAAGCCGCGTCGCTTGTCTAATACGTCGCGCGAATTATCCGTTATGCATTACGCGCTGTCTTAATTACTCCCGGCCCTCAGGTGATATACGCGGCCAGCTTTGTTCATTTGTGCCGGCGCACGCAGCCATAAATATCGATTACCGGGATATAGCTTTGCGTCTATCGGGCCATTAATTTGTCGAAAGTTTGTTGTTCCGCCGCCGCCGCCGCCGCCACCGCCGAGCGTCACGCGCCGCGCAAATTGTTTGCAATACTCCTCGAATTCTCTCTGTGTGTCGCGCAGAATCTGCGCACCGCGGTCGCGGCGATATGACGCATCATAACAAGTGCCACTGCCGCAACAACTGAACTAATAGAATGACTTGTTATAACGCTCATGCCGTCGCGGTCGAATTGATAAAATTTAAATGTATCCTTTATACGATCTGACGGCGAAGGACGGTGAAAAAGAGAACGCGCGCGCGACTGGTTATTCGGTATTATCCCCTATTATATTGACGCCGTTGGACGTAGCAATTATCAGAGAATCTTTCTGTCAGCGATATTACTTGATATTCGACGCGCGGCAAAATATTGAGATAATTTCTTTATGTTTGCGTAATCGTAGCTACGTTAAAAACGCGCGGCGATTGCGCGTTCGTCGTATACACGTTATACGCGCGGAAATGCCGATTTTATTACTATATATATAGAAGTATACAGCGGGTGATTGCATAGAAATAGGATGAACTAAACACGTCGTATTAGTTCGTCGTACTTTTAACGAGAGAGTGCAAGGCGAACGGAATCGAGCGTCGAATCGAGGCGCAACATGCGACCGTTCCTCGCCGGTTAAGCATTCATTATGGGAGAAAGTTTTAGCGAAGGAGCCGCCTGTGCGGAAGGGGGCAAAACCTTAATTTAGATCCGCCGTCGCGCAATTGACAAAAAGGCGGAAAGCCACGGAGTAAAACTACAAAGGGATGATAACGAGAAGGGGCGATTCCGGGGGAGACAGGATGAAGAAAGGACCGCGACGGGTTGAGAGGGAGAGAGGGGGAGAGGAGGAGAGAGAGAGAGAGACGGGAAGTGAAAGAAGCTCATGACAATAAGATATATTATAGGGGTTGGCGCCAACGGGATTTCATCCACCCCGTTTCTCGCGGCACGCATAATCGCGGCATAAGCAGAAACCTCGGGGACGAATATATATACGGGGAATATTCAGACCTATCCAATTTCAATCACAGGCACCAATAGTGATTTAAAGAATAGGATTTAAAACGACCGGAAACGATCCGGGGGTTTGTGCAGGAATAAAGAATTTGCGAAATTTTTGTTCGTCAAAATGACGCCAAACGCGTCGTTAGCATCCGATTGCGAGCTTTAGTCGCGCTGTTTAATATTGATGGCGTATAAGACGTTCTGCCGTGGGAATGAACGATTAAAAAGGCCGATAACTGCGACTGCGACAAGTGACGAATGGCGAAAGCGCCGACACCCTTTGTAAGTTTTTTTGCTCTAGATTCTTAGATCGATCCTGGTACGGTAAAAAAGATTAATGCGCCATTTTTAAACGGCCGTATCTTGTCGCGAAGAAATCGGTGCACGCAACGCGTAGCGCACGCAAAGAGAGAGCCCCCCTGTGTGCTGCAAGTGCTTTCGACGAAACTTGGTTAGAAATGGATTTAAGCAAAAGTAAGAGTCTCTTTGAAGGAAATGTAGAACAGAGCGGAATAACCTGGCGAGGAAAGTTGATTTTGTCAGGCAACATAACTCACTCGTTCGCGGAGCACACAACGTAACGGTTTAAAGTCGCTCTGAAAGCGTCTTACGACGACAAATCGTAGCAACACTTGCGACATATCGACGCGACATTTGCAAGAGAGAGGGGGAGAGAAAGAGAGAGAGGGAGAGAGAGAGGGAGAGAGAGAAAAAGCGGGATATATAGAAATCATATATAAAGGCATAATTTCCTGGAAAGCTTGGCAAAGCATCGATATGGAAAGAAACGAAAAACGAGTTTTGCCATCTGGACCGCCGCGCGAAAAAAGTCTCATTTTTTCGCAAACACGAGCCATTAGACATTTATATCAGTCCGAAGCGATTTTTGCCCCGATATTCTGAATCATATTGATTTTTCCAAGAACAACCGTTAAATCCGAAAAAGATGATTAAATTTTGCAGAACTTCCTCTCTTGATCTTTCATATCCCATCCAACTTCCTTCATTTTTCTTCCTCAGCCTTCACAACTTTTAAAAACCCAAGGAAAAACTGCCGATACCGTTAAACGGGTTTAACGTTGCCTTAGTGATCAATGCTGCTTCAATAATAATCCATTACTGGCTAATAATCGAAACTGCGACGTTCTATTTCGGAAATAGATTGGCGTTATTTCAAGCTGCAATATTGATACAGTGCCAGTAAAATATATAATGTAACTATTTCTATGTAAAGTGCAAAAGAAATCAACACAATTTTTCACTTTTAACGTCATACTCCGATATTGACTGCCGTACGGATGATTATACGAGATTTTTCTTTTTATCTTTTTTTTTTATTGTGAAACGCGTGAATGAATTTTTTAATAACTTGAATATCACTTCGGTGATATATGTATATTTGTCGCGATAAATTTTTTAAAAAACTCCCTTTTGCGGGCGGTTAGAAGTCGCCGCCAGCTGCTAAAACTTATTCACGCGTAAGAATGTAATGTCGCGTAATGGCGCGTTCTCGCGAGGAAGCCACACGAATTCGGGATTCGTACCGGGAGCGAGCATCAGCAAAAGGGAACAGAAGGAAGTAATGTTTTCGTGGAAACAACGCGCGCGAAGGAGATCGAGGGCGAAATAATGGGACAATGCACCACATCGCGACGAATGGACGTACATACGAACGAATTCTGCCCGGGCGACGGACGAACGTACGGATAGGTGGACAGGTAAATGAACGAATAAACGGGAGCGGGATGAGGGGAGGGGGAGGATCAAATGGCTCGTAGACGAATAAATCGAAAAGGGGGCAAGGTAAACGTCGCTGTGCGAAATACGAGCGACGAAAGCGGGGAGCGGGGGAGATGAGAGAAGGCAGGATGCTCCCGACATTTCCAAACGCAAAATGGCGCGCGGCGGAAGAGGACGATCCTCAATAGCGTTGACGAGTCGAGTCGACCGGCGGTTTTACCGTTACGCGACCCAATGACGGGAGATACGTTCGCCTCGACGCGAGAAACGTGGCCGCTTCTTCCACCGTTCGATGGAAGCCTCGTGGCCGCCGATAGTGTACGGTATAATGCGAACGTGTGGTATTGCCGTCGCGAAGTAGGTTCCACTTCGCACCGCAGACGTCGTAAAAGGTCAAGAGATTTATTTCACCGAACGGTGAATTCGCCGTGAAATTTCTGATATAAAAATTTCTCCCAAAGATTCGCGGAAAAGGATTTAAATCTCCGTTACTTGCCCTCCTTCGCTCGACAATAAAATGATAAAATAAGATTGCGTCTGTTGTCACATCTTGTCTCTTTGCTTTGAGATTATACCTGGAGAGATTTCCAACAAATTTCCTCGGTCTCTTTATTTCCTCCCTTCGTATATAACTTTGTAATTCTGAAAACGCATATATATGTATACTCCAACGTTCTCAATTTGTTCGTAATTATTATTAGCATCGATGTATTGAGTACGCTGACCTTTTGCTCACGGCGAACCTGAAAATTCGGAGCCTGAATGGCTAAAGCTCGTGGGTGACGGGGCACG
This sequence comes from Wasmannia auropunctata, assembly GCF_000956235.1. NCBI lineage: Eukaryota > Metazoa > Arthropoda > Insecta > Hymenoptera > Formicidae > Wasmannia > Wasmannia auropunctata. The sequence goes on from NW_012026862.1 coordinate 259,032, forward strand.
GTAAAGTCCGACAGGCAGATGTACAGACGAGCCCAACTGGCTCGCTCGCAGGGTTACCATCTGAATATATACGAAACCGTGACAAGACGTACGCCGGCAACGTATAACATACGTCATAAGCCTCATTGTTGAACATCACGAGCCCTCCTCTATGGGAGCAGTCGAATGGACAACATTCGCTCGCTCCTCCGTCGAAACTTTGCCGTAATTTCTTTTTTTTCCGCCCCGTGCCGTACAACCGTCAATTGTGATTCAGAAAGGGCGTTTAGTTAATTTCGGTTAACGGTGACCAATGTCAGAGGAGGCCGCCGTAAATATCGCGACATTTGGTGGTCACGACAGTGCGGTGCTATTAGTTTTCAACGTCACCGCGCTGTGGTATTCGATTTTCGCAATGATTTGTGTCGACATTCGATGTTACGTTACGATAACGAAACGCCACGATGCTGTGTCATGTGTGAAAATCGATTTTTATAATGATAAAACCGTCTGTATAACGTACGAAAAATTATTGATACATATATCGCGAATATTTTAAACCTATTTTTTTACCCATTTTCTCTTGAATAATTTTTTCGTCGACTGATTCGGAGATAATATTTTCCGTGAATTAATGCAAACGAATTTATAATTCGAAGAAAACGCATAATTTTACCTAGTTTAAATTGGTTAATTGTACCAATATTTTTGAAACGATCTTTTGGATGGAAATTCGAAAATGAAATCATCAACGACGTTTTTGTACAATTCTTTTTATTTTGCGTCATTGTTCTCACCCTCGATTATGATTAAATTTTTTAATTAAAACTGAATTCTATGTATGCTTTCTTTTTAATTTATATATAAAATATTACCCGAAAATTCATATTCGGTAATTTTTGCCATTTATATTCACTGAACAAACGTAACGATGCGATGGAAAAGTGGATGGGAATGACGTGTTGTTTTCACCGTTTACGAAACATACAAACAGCGTTGGAATGCTGATATTTTTTTTTTTTTAATTTCTTCTGTAAAGATATAACAATCAAACTTCAACTTACAAATACTTACGCACGCGAATCAAACGTTATTTCAAAATAGGAAACGTTTAATAACTATTTGCACTGTTGAATACACATTTATAAATATAAAAAATTTTTTTTTCTATCGGTCATCGTTTTTGTATTATGACATTTTTCATTTTCTATTACAAAATTGTAGATGTAACACATATTGGTTATTCGTGTGTAGCAGATACGTAATATAGATTTTTTATAAAATGTATTTTAGTGTGTGAAATTTGAGAGAGAGAGAGAGAGAGAGAGAGAGAGAGAGAGAGAGAGAGAGAGAG